>NC_057805.1:74993176-75190126 GCF_018294505.1 Triticum aestivum
ACTCCATCAACCCCGTTCACTTGAACGCTTCCGCTCGCGATCTACATGGGTATGTAGATGCACTCCTTTCCCCTGGTTGCTAGTAAACTCCATAGATGGATCTTGGTGATGCGTAGAAAATTTTAAAATTCTGCAACGATTCCCAACAGTATTGACGACAAACTTGGTTGAGGAACTAATGTGTTTGTTAGAATTGCAGGATAACACAGGTAGTAGTCCCACATTGATTCGGTTTATCTACCAGAGATGACCCCTAAAAATGTGTGAACACATTGAAGACAATGGTGGTTTGTGAAGATATTCACAACGAAGATTATGACTTGAGAAGACATTCACGTGAAGACTACGGAGTGCGAAGACATAGTTGTTTCGTAGTTTCCTTTTCTTCTTTGTTGAGTCATAGGAACCACCGCACTGTTAAGTGGGGTCCAAGTGAACAAAGTCAGAGTGACTAAAGTGATGCTCAACCAAATCCTATGTCTTCGAGCGAAGACAATGAGAGCAAATCTTATCCTGATCTTGATAAGTCAGCTTTACTTGTAGCCCAAGTCAAGCTGCCGTGTGTGTTTGAAATCTGACCGTTGGACACGTGTCAGTTCCTTAGTGACCCAGGGCCATTTCGGACAAATCAGGTCGGGTTGCCTCCTGGCTCTAAATAGCCCACCCCCTACACCATAAATTGGTGGCTACTCAGAGTTAGGGCACGGCTTTTGTTGTTTGAGAGCAACCCACCTCCGAAGCATTTGAGAGAAAGATCCTTGCGAGGACAAAGCCCAAAACACCCAGAGCCAAAGAGTGTTAGGCATCACTGGAGTCTTTCTGTCCGTGTGATCTGAAGACTTGTTACACTTGAGGACTGTGAATCCTCCAGCCGGTTAGGCGTCGCGTTCTGAGCATCCAAGAGTCATTGTGGATTGCCGGTGAAAGAAGTCTGTGAAGGTTTGGAAGTCTACCTTGAAGACTTACCAGAGTGATTGGGCGAGGACTAAGTGTTCTCAGCTCAAGGGGAATAACATGAAGACGCGGTCTTCTGAGTTAAATCCCAGCCTCCCTAACCAGACGTACAGTTGTCACAGCAACTAGAACTGGTCCAACAAATCCTTGTCCTCACCAACCAACTGGTTCTATCTCTTACCTCTCTTTACTTACAGTTCGTCTTCGTGAAGTCATTGCCCACTTGCATGATATGATTGAATTCACTGTGTGAAGACTATGGTTGTTTGGCTTCATACTATCTTCCATCCTGATCCATACTACCTAGCTGCTAATAGTCTTCGTGCTTTCACTTCATTGCTTACTTGACTATGGCTTGTCTAGTGTAGTCTACCTTCCGCTGCATATCAATAGGTTTATTTCTACTGTTTGTCTTCAAAGCCCCCATGTTTTGAAGACTTCCATAAAAATTGTCAATTCACCCCCCCCCCCTCTAGTCAATAACTAGCACTTTCAATTGGTATCAGAGCAAGGTGCTCCCTTGTTCTGTGTGATTCGGTTTAACCACCTGGAGTTTTAGCTATGTCGACTGCAGGGATAATCAAAGTCTCCGCTGCGTGCCCTGTCTTCGATGGCACTAATTACCCATAATGGAAGAATAAGATGCGTATGCATCTTGAAGCCATTGATGTCGACCTCTGGTATGTCGTCAAGAATGGCGTTCCCAAGGCCGGTGAAGGTGTCACTTCTGCTGACGTCAAGAGGTTCATTAAACTGGATTCAACTACCAAGAAGATCATCTGTGGTCATCTGACCAAAGGATAGTATGGTCGTGTGAGTGCTCTGGAAACTGCGAAGCTAGTCTGGAACTGGCTCTCCAAGGTCAACGAAGGCGTCTCAACCCAGAGAGACTCAAGGATCAGTGTTCTTCACAACCTCTTCAACCGCTTCAAGAGAAATGACAATGAGAATGTCTAGCTCACATTTGATCGCCTCACTGATATCACAAATGAGCTTCACGCACTCGGTGCCACTGAGATCACCAACCATGAAATCGTCAAGACACTCTTGAGATTGCTTGACAGCTCATTTGACACCCTAGCCCTGATGATTCAAGAATGCCCTGACTTCAAGACTCTCGATCCGTCTGACATACTTGAGAGGCTCAACACACATGAGTTCCAGTTATCTTAGAAAAGAGATATCTATGGTCCCAACTATGGCCGAACTCGCGCTTTGAAGGCAAAGGTTGTTTCCTCATCTGAAGAAGAATCTGACTGCTCTTCCGAGGATCCTGAAGATATTGGAAAGGAGCTTGCTATGCTTGTGAAGAAGTTTCAGAAGTTCACTAAGAAGAAAGGCTTCGGAAAGTCTTCAAGATCCAGCTCAAGAAATGATAAAGCTTCCCCTCGTGATCACAAGAAGAGAACATGTCGAAAATGCAAGAAATTTGGTCACTACATCTCTGAGTGTCCATAGTGGGACAATGAGACCAAGAAGAAGAAGAAGAAGAAGAAGAAGAAGAAGAAGAAGAAGAGCAAGGAATATGATTCTGATGACAAGAAGAAGAAGAAGAAATCCTCAAAGTCTTCATCAAAGTCTTCATCACACAAGAAGAGCTCATCTGGCAAGGCTCGTGTATTTCTTGGCAAGGAGATGGATTCAGAGGAGGAGTCTGCTTCTGAGGAGGCAGAGGTGGAGTCTGAGGAGGAGTCCGATTCAGGTGTGGCAAGCCTGGCTCTAGCTACTGCTTATGTTGCCAAGTCCATCTTCAACACTGAAGACAATGGCCCCGTCACCAACGCTGATGCTAATGATGAGGATGACTCTGCTCCCACCTACTACTTCATGGCACGCGGTGCCAAGGTAAACTCACGCGATGCTTACTTTCAAACATCAAGTGAAGATGACTCTGAATGTGAATCTAAACCTAGCTACAAAACACTTGCTAAAATTGCAACTGAACAATAGAATGCTATGGAACACATTCAAAAATTGCTAGACAAAAGCGATGACCTGTTGGACGTGGAAATGACCCGATCTCAGTCCTTAATTGAAGACATCAAAAATCTTCATGTTAAGTACGAGGAACTTGAAAGTCGTCATGAAACGCTCTCAACAACTCATGAAAATCTTTCCTACGATTATCTTCAAAGGAAGCAGGAACTTGAGAACTTGAGAGCGGCTCATGAAGATCATCAAAAGGAGAATGAGTCACTTCGCGCTCAACAGATCAGTTCCGCTCAGGAAGGATTTGAACCACCATGTCTAAAATGTCTTGAGCGTGATAACGCTGTCTCTATTGCTGAATGTTCTTCTGCTGCTAGTGTTGCAATATCTTCAACTGCTGATGCAGCCGCTAACCCCTCTACTGAGGATACCACCACTATTGCTGATGAGAATGCTAGGTTGAATACATTGCTTGAGACAGGAATGTACAGAAGTCTCAAAGGGCATCAGACACTGTGTGATGTCCTCAAAAAGCAGATTCTGAACCGAAACCCTAGGAAAGAGGGTGTTGGGTTCGAGAGGAAAATGAATGTAGATGGTTCTTACTAGAAGCCTGAGCAGTATCCCAAAACCACATGGGTTGCTGCAAAGGGTCCTTCAGTGGACCCGTCTACCTTATCTGGCTTCACTTGTGCTAACCCGATTATCATTGATGAATCGTTTGATGCAAACTACAAACTGTTTAAGAATCATAATGGTGAAGTGTTTGCCAGGTATATTGGTACTAACTGCAGGAGTGGACCACCTATGAAAAAGATCTGGGTGCCCAAAAGTTGTCTTCAGAATCTTCCTGGGAATATCATCATGACACCACCTAGGAAGAAGACAAACCCCAGACCAAAGGCTTCATATGGTCCAAATGCTTCATACAGAAAGAGGACTCACCAGAGTCACCCTAACGCCAATGTTTTGCAGGGAAACCATACTCAGACTTATGAATATGAGTGTGTTTCATCAAACCGTTATGTTCATAAGACCAAGAACTTTTTTGCTTATTCTTATGAGTATAATTCACCACCTGCAAGGCTATTTGCTAGGGCTCCAAAGCCGAAGTTCTCAGATACTGCACTTAGACTCGTTGCCTCTAAGCCACCCCTGAAGATGTGGGTGGTTAAGAAAAATTAACTCTCTTTTGCAGGGAAAGGTCTCCAGCCGGAAATCAAAGGCGTCTGATGCTTATGCTGGGGACCTAAACATCTTGTGGGGCGCAGGATAAAATTGCCCAAATGGTCTTACTATGTATTTTGTTCCTGGATTCCTTGACAATCATCCTATCTGCCCTAACCAGGATCTGAACTTTGATAATATGCTTGTTCGTCAAATGGTTATGCTTCACATTTCCCTTGGTGAAACCTATCCCCCTAACTGCACTGTAGGGTACAATACCAAAGGCTTCTGAGTGGATTATGGATAGTGGATGCACTAACCACATGACTGGTGATCAAAGTCTTCTCATGGACTCAACCTTATGTCCATCTGACAAAAGTCACATCACATTTGCTGACACTGGTAAAAGCAAGGTATTGGGTCTAGGTAGAGTTGCAATCTCAAAGGATCAGCACATGGATAAAGTGATGCTTGTTGAATCCCTTGGTTTCAACTTAATGTCTGTCTCAATGCTTTGTGATTTGAACATGATTGTGATATTTGGAAAATATCGTTGCCTTGTTCTTATGGAATCTGACAAGTCTCTAGTCTTTGAAGGGTATCGGAAAGATGATCTGTATATGGTAGATTTCTCAGCAGGACCACAGTTGGCCGTATGTCTTCTAGCAAAAGCTTCAGAGTGCTGGCTCTGGCACCGGAGGCTAGGGCATGCTGGCATGAGGAACTTGTACACACTCGGAAAGATGGAACATGTCGTAGGCATCGAGGGCATCAAGTTCAAGAAGGATCATCAGTGTGGTGCCTGCGAAGCTGGAAAGATGACAAGTGCCAAGCATCCCTCAAAGACAATCATGACGACATCTTGTCCCTTTGAGCTGCTTCACATGGACTTATTTGGCCCTACTCACTACTCTACTCTTACTACCACTGCTTGCCTCTATGGCTTCGTCATTGTTGATGATTACTCAAGATATACATGGGTGCATATAATCCTCTACAAGAATGAAGTGCAGGATGTCTTCAGACGATTCGCCAATCGTGCCATGACGAACTATGGCATCAAGATCAAGCACATCAGAAGTGACAACGGCACAGAGTTCAAGAACACCGGCCTCGACACTTATCTTGATACGTTGGGCATCACTCATGAGTTCTCAGCTCCATACACACCTCAGCAGAATGGCATCATGGAGCGCAAGAACAGAACCCTCATTGAGATGGCTCGGACGATGCTTGATGAGTACAAGACTCCAAGGAAGTTCTGGCCTGAAGCCATTGATACTGCATGCCACGTCATCAACCGTGTTTATCTTCACAAGCTTCTAAAGAAGACATCCTATGAGCTCCTAACTGGTAAGAAGCCAAACGTCAGTTACTTCAGAGTATTTGGTGTTAGGTGCTGGATCAAAGATCCACATCACACTTCGAAATTTGCACCGAAAGCACATGAAGGTTTTATGCTTGGCTACGGAAAGGATTCGCACTCCTACAGAGTCTTCAACCTCTTTCACTATAAAGTGGTTGAAACTGTGGATGTGCGGTTCGATGAGACTAACGGCTCGCAAAGAGAGCACCTGCCAAATGTGCTAGATGAAGTCCCACCTAGTGAATCGATCAAGCTTATGGGTACTGGAGAAATCATACCTTCAGAGGCACAGGCTGAAGAGGAAATCATCATTTCTGCACCTAATCAACCTGAAGACACTGCTCAGCCTGAAGCCAATGCTGAAGATGAAGACAATGATCAGCAAGGGCAAAATATTCGTCTAGTTCATCCACGTGTTGCAAATGAAGTACAGATTGAGAAGATAATTGATAGCATCAATGCACCTGGTCCACTCACTCGTTCAAGAGCAACACAGCTAGCAAATTTCTGTGGGCACTTTGCATTTGTCTCTATATCTGAACCCAAGAAAGTTGTTGAAGCCTTCATGGAACCTGAATGGATTCAAGCTATGCAAGAAGAGCTTCAACAGTTCGAGCTGAACAATGTGTGGGAATTGGTTAAGCGTCCTGATCCTCGCAAGCACAATATCATAGGCACCAAATGGATCTATCGCAACAAACAAGATGAGCATGGTCAAGTTGTCAGAAACAAGGCTCGTCTCGTTGCTCAAGGATACACTCAAGTTGAAGGGATTGACTTTGATGAAATGTTTGCTCCGGTGGCTAGGCTTGAAGCCATTCGCATACTGCTAGCCTATGAGAACCATCACAACATCCTCCTGTACCAAATGGATGTGAAGAGTGCTTTTCTCAATGGCAAGATTGAAGAAGAAGTGTATGTTGCACAACCACCTGGCTTTGAAGACCCAAAACATCCTGACATGGTATACAAGCTCAACAAGGCACTATATGGCCTCAAACAAGCCCCTCGTGCTTGGTATGACACTCTCAAAGACTTCCTGAAGAGCAAAGGCTTCAAACCTGGTTCCCTGGATCCCACTCTCTTCACGAAGACATACGATGGTGAATTGTTTGTATGCCAGATCTATGTGGATGACATTATCTTCGGCTGCACTGACAAGAGATACAGTGATGAGTTTGGGCATATGATGCAAGAGCAATATCAGATGTCCATGATGGGTGAGCTGAAATTCTTCCTCGGTCTTCAAATCCGTCAGCAGAGCAACGGCATCTTCATATATCAAGAAAAATACCTCAAATTTTGCCTGAAGAAGTTCGGAATGCAAGACTGCAAAGGGTACACGACGCCAATGCCGACCAAAGGTCAATTGGGTCCCGACGACAATGGTAAAGAGTTCAATCAAAAGGTATACCGCTCCATGATTGGTTCTTTACTCTATTTATGTGCATCTAGACCAGATATAATGCTTAGCGTTTGCATGTGTGCCCTATTCCAAGCGGCACCAAAGGAATCGCATCACTTAGCTGTGAAGCGAATTCTTTGATATTTGGCTTACACCCCAACACTAGGATTATGGTATCCAAAGGGCTTAGAGTTTGATCTAGTTGGATTCTCAGATGTTGATTATGCTGGTGACAAGGTTGATCACAAGTCCACATCAGGCACATGTCACTTTCTTGGACGATCTCTTGTCTGTTGGTCTTCAAAGAAGCAGAACTGTGTATCTCTCTCCACTGCTGAATCTGAATACATTGCTGCTAGATCTTGCTGCGCTCAGCTTCTATGGATGAAGCAAACTCTCAAGGACTATGGCATCCATCTGAAGCAAGTGCCACTTTACTGCGACAATGAAAGCGCCATCAAGATTGCCAACAACCCAGTTCCAGCACTCGAAGACAAAGCACATTCAGATCCGTCATCACTTTCTCAGAGATCATGTCATGAAGGAAGATATTGATATCATTCACGTCAACACTGAAGAGCAATTGACAGATATCTTCACAAAGCCCTTGGATGAGAAAAGGTTTTGCAAGTTGCGGTGTGAGCTAAATATCTTAGAATCCTTGAATGTCCTGTAATTGGACACACATCCTAACGCTTATGCATGTTGCTGACTTAGATGTGCAACACACGAAGTAACGTATATCTTCAATCAATGACGACATACACTCTAAGTGCGAATACATTAACGCGGAATTTGACTTCAGAGCGCCACGATAATTGTCCACCGTGTCTGGGTCTAATACTTCCGATACGGTGGGTAATGCCACCACCAAATTCTTGTTTGAAGTGTTTCAATTGGCGTCACAATTGCAAAGTCTTCACATTTGGTTTGTCTTCAACATTGATTTGACTTCACGTTTATCTTCACAATGTTGAGTTGGTCTTATGCTGATATATACATATATTCGTGTTCTGTCCTCTACAGCATTCACTTATGTCTATGTCTTCAGACTTGAATTTTTTTCTCGATCTAAGTGAATGTGATCGGACCCTAACCCCTTTTGTGCTTCTACCTCAAATTCTATCTATCCAAATCATATGCATTCTATTGAAACCTGTCGATTGTCTTCTCTGAATCCTTGTCAGCAGATCTGTTTTTATTGCCATATCCTTATTGCCTGAATACCGGAGAAGCCGGAACGACCACCCGACAATCCAGGCGTGTGTGGGTACATGGAACAACTTCCAATAAGTTGCATGCATGCCACGTGTCCTTCAGATGTGAACCGCCAGGGGCACCTACGTAATTACGTTGTGCTGTCCCTTTCCTTATAAATACACAACTCACCGCAGTCATAATCTCTTCTTCCACCTCGCCACCTCGCACAAACCCTAGCGCCTCCGCTAGCTCGCGTCGACACCGGAGACGAAGCGCTTAGCTGTCGCGACTTCTTTGACGCCGTCCCCAAGCCGGCCGCGGACCTCGTCCTCTCCGCTGCCGTCGTAGGTGTCTTCCGCTGCCGAGTTAGGGCGCGGGAGATTGAACTGCTCGGCCTCTCTCTCTCGACCTCGTCTAGCAGTTCGTCAGCGGTAAATAAAACTTACTTTTTTACTGCCTTTTTGATCCGTCAAATCCATCCACTTCAACCAAAAGTGGTTTCTTAACTTCCAAATTTGGATCTGTCTCCTTCCGCATCTCATATCATGCCAAGTATATTCACTTATGCTTCATAACTAGTTAGATTCCTCACTTGTACTTATTCATGGATTCGTACAAATCTGGAACCAACTCTCATCAAATAAGTGAATGTCTTCGCAGTATGAGGTCAATGCCTTCAAACTTATTTATCTTCAAAATCTTCTGAGAATGCATATGACCTCTTCCCCTTCCCTCGCACCTCTAATGTTGTCACAGGTACATGTCTGTGGGAGAATCCCTTGGTTCTCATAGTCTGCATTCGTTTGCAGAGTTCTTACAGCGTCATATTCACTCACCTGAAGCCAGTTCCTGTCTGACCAGCAAGAGGAAGCCATTCACTGTCTTGAAGCCATTCAGGCTGGATATAATGGAAACTGAAAAATCAGAAAGGAAAGGCGGCAGGCTGCGCCGTGGGGATACAGCTAAGGATTTACCTCCTGATCTATTTGAAATGTACAAAACTGATCCTGAGGAGAGCTATGGCCAGCGCAAGACTCGAATCCAATGGATTCGAAGAAATTGGGCAGAGGAATGGTTCAAGTACAACTTCGTAACCCCTGAATATACAAAGAAGAATGCTATCAAGCGCCCATGGGGAGATATTCTGTACAGAAATCTGTAGCCCAAGTCCAAGTCCGAAGCCATTGCTCAAGGCTTCTACCCATACATGGTTCACGGACCGAAGCCAGAGAATGCCGACCCATCATCCATGTTATGGTGTCGTGAAGACAATCTTTTCAAGCGCAGCTATCAGTTTGCAAAAGATTCTGCTGTGAAGAACAAGAAAGATCTGGGCCTCAACTTCAACCCTGGTCCATCTGCTCCAAGGGCTGATGGCACACGCGATGCCAATCCCAATGTCAGCGGCCCCTTCGACAACTTTGATGTCCTCCTCTCTCACATCGCAGCTCAGAGATCCACGGTGGATCAATCTGCTGATGACGCTGACTCTGAAGAAGCGCCAGCACCACCAAAGCCGCAAAAGAAGAAGAAGACAAAGGCTTCGAAGCCCTCTGTCACACCAAAAGCTTCGATTGTGAAGCCATTGGCCACTGCACCTCTTGGACCCAGTGTGCAATCTGAAGACTTATCTCGTGTCTCTAAGAAGACTGAGAAGTCCAAGAAGAAGAAGAAGCCCATGAAGATTTCTGGGCATGAACTTACTCCAGCTGCCGTTCTGCGGAACGAAGATGAAACCATTGATCTGTCCAGCGATGAAGATCTTGGTGATGATGCCCTTGAGTAACTGATCAAGAGCAAGCAAGAGGCGGAGATCTTCAATGATCTGCCCCTCTTTGACGTTCATATACTGAACAACTTCATTGATGAGTGGTTCGACGACCAGAGCATAAGCATCGATGATCTTCAGCTTCCAGTGGACATAAGCGTCACCTTCCACGGAGCCATTGCTAATGAGTTGGCTCTGGCTCAGAAGATTGTCGAGCTGAAGAACAAAATTGATTATGAGAAGGCTCACTTCAAGAAGAACATGGCCAAGCTCAGCGTGGCAGATGTTCATATCTTTGAGAAGATGTTTGATACGTCTCCAACGTATCTATAATTTTTTATTGTTCCATGCTATATTATATTCTGTTTTGGATCATTAATGGGCTTTATTATACACTTTTTTATTATTTTTGGGACTAACCTATTAACCGGAGGCCCAGCCCAAATTGCTGTTTTTTGCCTATTTTAGTGTTCCGCAGAAAAAGAATATCAAACGGAGTCCAAACGGAATGAAACCTTCGGGAAAGTGATTTTTGGAACAAACGTGATCCAGAGGACTTGGAGTGGACGTCAAGCAACAGATGAGGAAGCCACGATGTAGGGGGGCACGCCCTCCACCCTCGTGGGCCCCTCGTGGCTCCACCTACCTATGAGTGGGACTTGAGTAGGTGCGTGGGACTTGAGTGTGGTCTCCTACTGGATTGATACCTTGGTTCTCAAAAACTGAGGGAAATACTTACGCTACTTTACTGCATCACACTTTCCTCTTCAAGGGAAAACCAACGCAGTGCTCAAGAGGTAGCAAGAAGGATTTCTGGCACCGTTGCCGGGGAGGCTTACACCAAGTCAAGTAAAGATTTGACTCCCGCCAACATGCGATTTCTGGCGCCGTTGCCGGGGAGGCTTACAGCAAGTCAAGTAAAGATTTGACTCCCGCCAACGTGCGATTTCTGGCGCCGTTGCCGGGGAGTCTACGGACAAGTCAAGACATACCAAGTACCCATCACAAACTCTTATCCCTCGCATTACATTATTTGCCATTTGCCTCTCGTTTTCCTCTCCCCCACTTCACCCTTGCCGTTTTATTCGCCCTCTCTTTCCGTTCGCCTCTTTTTCGCTTGCCTCTTGTTTGCTCGTGTGTTGGATTGTTTGCTTGTCACGATGGCTCAAGACAATACTAAATTGTGTGACTTTACCAATACCAACAACAATGATTTTCTTAGCACTCCGATTGCTCCTCTTACCGATGCTGAATCTTGTGAAATTAATGCTGCCTTGCTGAATCTTGTCATGAAAGATCAATTCGCCGGCCTTCCTAGTGAAGATGTCGCTACCCATCTAAATAGCTTTGTTGATTTGTGTGACATGCAAAAGAAGAAAGATGTGGACAATGATA
The DNA here is from genome assembly GCF_018294505.1 of Triticum aestivum. Taxonomy (NCBI): domain Eukaryota; kingdom Viridiplantae; phylum Streptophyta; class Magnoliopsida; order Poales; family Poaceae; genus Triticum; species Triticum aestivum. Next base: position 75,004,361 of record NC_057805.1, read on the forward strand.
TTGTTAAATTGAAGCTATTTCCGTTTTCTCTTAGGGATCGTGCTAAAACTTGGTTTTCGTCTTTGCCTAAAAATAGTATTGATTCTCGGAATAAGTGCAAAGATGCTTTTATCTCTAAGTATTTTCCTACCACTAAGATCATCTCTCTTAGAAACGATATTATGAATTTTAAGCAACTTGATCATGAACTTTTGCACAAGCTTGGGAGAGAATGAAATTAATGATACGTAATTGCCCTACTCATGGTTTGAATTTGTGGATGATTATACAAATTTTTTATGCTGGATTGAATTTCGCTTCTAGAAATCTTTTAGATTCGGCCGCGGGAGGCACTTTTATGGAAATCACCTTAGGAGAAGCTACTAAACTCCTAGATAATATTATGGTTAATTATTCTCAATGGCACACCAAAAGATCTACTAGTAAAAAAGTGCATGCGATAGAAGAAATTAATGTTTTGAGTGGAATGGATGAACTTATGAAATTGTTTGCTAATAAGAGTGTTTCTTCTGATCCTAATGATATGCCTTTGTCTACCTTGATTGATAATAATAATGAATCTATGGATGTGAATTTTGTTGGTAGGAATAATTTTGGTAACAACGCGTATAGAGGAAACTTTAATCCTAGGCCGTATCCTAGTAACTCCTCTAATAATTATGGTGATTCCTACAACAATTCTTATGGAAATTTTAATAAGATGCCCTCTGATTTTGAGACTAGTGTTAAAGAGTTTATGAATCCGCAAAAGAATTTCAATACTTTGCTTGAAGAGAAATTGCTTAAAGTTGATGAGTTGGCTAGGAACGTTGATAGAATTTCTCTTGATGTTGATTCTTTGAAGCTTAGATCTATTCCACTTAAGCATGATATTAATGAGTCTCTCAAAGCCATGAGAATTTCCATTGATGAGTGCAAAGAAAGAACCGCTAGGATACGTGCTAAGAAAGATTGCTTTGTAAAAGCGTGTTCTTCTAATTTTTATGAGAATAAAGATGAAGATCTAAAAGTTATTGATGTGTCCCCTATTAAATCTTTGTTTTGCAATATGAATCTTGATAATGATGGGACTGGAGATGAGTCAACTTTAGTTAGAAGGCGTCCCAAAAATTCGGAGTTTTTAGATCTTGATGCAAAATTTGGTAAAAGTGGGATTGAAGAGGTCAAAACTTTAGATATCAATGAACCCACTATCTTGGATTTCAAGGAATTTAATTATGATAATTGCTCTTTGATAGATTGTATTTCCTTGTTGCAATCCGTGCTAAATTCTCCCCATGCTTATAGTCAGAATAAAGCTTTTACCAAACATATCGTTGATGCTTTGATGCAATCTTACGAAGAAAAACTTGAGTTGAAGTTTCTATCCCTACAAAAATTTATGATGAGTGGGAACCTACTATTAAAATTAAAATTAAATATCATGAATGCTATGCTTTGTGTGATTTGGGTGCTAGTGTTTCCACGATTCCAAAAACTTTGTGTGATTTGCTAGGTTTCCGTGATTTTGATGATTGTTCTTTAAATTTGCATCTTGCGGATTCCACCATTAAGAAACCTATGGGAAGAATTAATGATGTTCTTATTGTTGCAAATAGGAATTGTGTGCCCGTAGATTTTATGGTTCTTGATATAGATTGCAATCCTTCATGTCCTATTATTCTGGGTAGACCTTTCCTTAGAACGATTGGTGCAATTATTGATATGAAGGAAGGGAATATTAGATTCCAATTTCCGTTAAGGAAAGGCATGGAACACTTCCCTAGAAAGAAATTTAAATTACCATATGAATCTATTATGAGAGCCACTTATGGATTGCCTAACAAAGATGGCAATACCTAGATCTATCCTCGCTTTTATGCCTAGCTAGGGGCGTTAAACGATAGCGCTTGTTGGGAGGCAACCCAATTTTATTTTTTAGTTTTTTGATTTTTGCTTCTGTTTAGGAATAAATCTTTGATCTAGCCTCTGGTTAGATTTGTTTTTATGTTTTAATTAGTGTTTGTGCCAAGTTTAACCTATAGGATCTTCTCGGATGATAGTTATTTGATCTTGCTGAAAATTCCAGAAACTTTCTGTTCACGAAAACAATTGTTAAAAATCACCAGAACGTGATAAAATAATGATTCCAATTGCAGCAGATCAATAAACAAATTATTTAGGTCTTCCTATTTTGGTAGAAGTTTTGGAGTTCCAGAAGTTTGCGTTAGTTACAGATTACTACAGACTGTTCTGTTTTTGACAGATTCTGTTTTTCGTGTGTTGTTTGCTTATTTTGATGAATCTATGGCTAGTAAAATAGTTTATAAACCATCAAGAAGTTGGAATACAGAAGGTTTAACACAAATATAAATAAATAATGAGTACATTACAGTACCTTGAAGTGGTGTTTTCTTTTCTTTCGCTAACGGAGCTCACGAGATTTTCTGTTAAGTTTTGTGTTCCGAAGTTTTCAAGTTTTGGGTAAAGATTTGAAGGATTATGGAACAAGGAGTGGCAAGAGCCTAAGCTTGGGGATGCCCGAGGCACCCCAAGGTAAATCTAAGGACACCAAAAATCCAAAGCTTGGGGATGCCCCGGAAGGCATCCCCTCTTTCGTCTTCGTCTATCGGTAACTTTACTTGGAGCTATATTTTTATTCACCACATGATATGTGTTTTGCTTGGAGCGTCTTGTATGATTTGAGTCTTTGCTTTTTAGTTCACCACAATCATCCTTGCTGTACACACCTTTTGAGAGAGACACACATGATTCGGAATTTATTAGAATACTCTATGTACTTCACTTATATCTTTTGAGCTATATAGTTTTTGCTCTAGTGCTTCACTTATATCTTTTAGAGCACGGTGGTGGTTTTGTTTTATAGAAACTATTGTTCTCTCATGCTTCACTTATATCATTTTGAGAGTCCTACAAAACAGCATGGTAATTTGCTTAAATTGATAAATTAGTCCTAATATGATAGGCATCCAAGATTAGTAAAAACTTTCTTATAAGTGGGTTGAATACTAAGAAAAGTTTGATGCTTGATGATTGTTTTGAGATATGGAGGTAGTAATATTAAACTTCGCCAGTGCATCCAAACCCCGTGATACGATACGCTCTATCACACATAAACCTCCTTATATCTTCCTCAAAACAGCCACCATACCTACCTATTATGGCATTTCCATAGCCATTCCGAGATATATTGCCATGCAACTTTCCACCGTTCCGTTTATCATGGCACGTTTCATCACTGTCATATTGCCTTGCATGATCATGTAGTTGACATTGTATTTGTGGCAAAGCCACCATGCATATTTTTCATACATGTCACTCTTGATTCATTGCCCATCCCGGTACACTGCCGGAGGCATTCATTTAGAGTCATACTTTGTTCTAGTATCGAGTTGTAATCATTGAGTTGTAAATAAATAGAAGTGTGATGATCATCATTCATAGAGCATTGTCCCAAAAAAAAGAGAAAGGCCAAAAAAAGAAAGGCCACAAAAAAAGAAAAAGGAATAAAAAGGGGCAATGTTACTATCCTTTTTTTCCATACTTGTGCTTCAAAGTAGCACCATGATCTTTATGATAGAAAGTCTCCTGTTTTGTCACTTTCATATACTAGTGGGAATTTTTCATTATAGAACTTGGCTTGTATATTCCAAAAATTGGCTTTCCCAAATGCCCTAGGCCTTCGTGAGCAAGCAAGTTGGATGCACACCCACTTAGTTTCTTTTGTTGAGCTTTCATGCATTTATAGCTCTAGTGCATCCATTGCATGGCAATCCCTACTCCTTGCATTGAAATCAATCGATGGGCATCTCCCTAGCTCGTTGATTAGCCGCGTCAATGTGAGACTTTCTCCTTTTTTGTCTTCTCCACATAACCCCCATCATCATATTCTATTCCACCCATAGTGCTATATCCATGGCTCACGCTCATATATTGCGTGAAAGTTGAAAAAAGTTTGAGATTACTAAAGTATGAAACAATTGCTTGGCTTGTCATCGGGGTTGTGCATGATGAGAATATTCTTGTGTGATGAAAATGGAGCATGACCAAACTATATGATTTTGTAGGGATGAACTTTCTTTGGCCATGTTATTTTGAGAAGACATAATTGCTTAGTTAGTATGCTTGAAGTATTATAACTTTTATCTCAATATTAAACTTTTATCTTGAATCTTTCAGATCTGAATATTCATACCACAAATAAGAGAATTACATTGAAAATTATGCTAAGTAGCATTCCACATCAAAAATTCTATTTTTATCATTTACCTACTCGAGGACGAGCAGGAATTAAGCTTGGGGATGCTTGATACGTCTCCAACGTATCTATAATTTTTGATTGTTCCATGCTATATTATATTCTGTTTTGGATGATTAATGGGCTTTATTACACACTTTTATATTATTTTTGGGACTAACCTATTAACCAGAGGCTCATCCCAAATTGCTGTTTTTTGCCTATTTCAGTGTTTCGCAGAAAAAGAATATCAAACGGAGTCCAAACGGAATGAAACCTTCGGGGACGTGATTTTTGGAACAAACGTGATCCAGAGGACTTGGAGTGGACGTCAAGCAGCAGACGAGGAAGCCATGAGGTAGGGGGCGCGCCTACCCCCCTGGGCGCGCCCTCCACCCTCGTGGGCCCCTCGTGGCTCCACCGACCTACTTCTTCCTCCTATATATACCTACGTACCCCCAAACCATCAGAAGCGACCACGAAAACCTAATTCCACCGCCGCAACCTTCTGTACCCGTGAGATCCCGTCTTGGGGCCTTTTTCGGCATCCTGCCGGAGGGGGCATTGATCACGGAGGGCTTCTACATCAACACCATAGCCTCTCCGATGATGTGTGAGTAGTTTACCTCAGACATTCGGGTCCATAGTTATTAGCTAGATGGCTTCTTCTCTCTATTTGGATCTCAATACAAAGTTCTCCTCAATTCTCTTGGAGATCTATTTGATGTAACTCTTCTTTTTGTGGTGTGTTTGTCGAGATCCGATGAATTGTGGGTTTATGATCAAGATTATCTATGAACAATATTTGAATCTCCTCTGAATTCTTTTATGTATGATTGGTGCAAGTCTCTTCGAATTATCAGTTTGGTTTGGCCTACTAGATTGATCTTTCTTGCAATGGGAGAAGTGCTTAGCTTTGGGTTCAATCTTGCGGTGCTCGATCCCAGTGACAGTAGGGGAAACGACATGTATTGTATTGTTGCCATCGAGGATAAAAAGATGGGGTTTATATCATATTGCATGAGTTTTTCCCTCTACATCATGTCATCTTGCTTAAAGCGTTACTCCGTTCTTATGAACTTAATACTCTAGATGCATGCTGGATAGCGGTCGATGTGTGGAGTAATAGTAGTAGATGCAGAATCGTTTCGGTCTACTTGTCACGGACGTGATGCCTATATACATGATCATACCTAGATATTCTCATAACTATGCTCAATTCTATCAATTGCTCGACAGTAATTTGTTTACCCACCGTAATACTTATGCTATTTTGAGAGAAGCCACTAGTGAAACCTATGGCCCCCGGGTCTATTCTCCATCATATTAATCTCCCGTCAACAAGTTATTTCTATTACCGTTTATTTTGCTTTCTTTACTTTTAGTCTTTATCATAAAAAATACCAAAAATATTATCTTATCATCTCTATCAGATCTCACTCTCGTAAGTGACCGTGAAGGGATTGGTCTGACCCCTTTGTCGTGTTGGTTGCGAGGTTCTTATTTGTTTGTGTAGGTGCGTGGGACTTGAGTGTGGTCTCCTACTGGATTGATACCTTGGTTCTCAAAAACTGATGGAAATACTTACGCTACTTTACTGCATCACCCTTTCCTCTTCAAGGGAAAACCAACGCAGTGATCAAGAGGTAGCAATGTTGCATGAGCTCAAGGAACAGTTTCACAAGAAGCGTGAAGAAGCAAAAGGTTCAAGAGAATGCATGAAGTACTTTGCACAGAAATGTGTTCAAGCACACAATGAGGCTAAGAAGCGCAAGGCTGTTGGGCGTCCTGGCATCGACCCCAAGATGGCTGCCAAGCAAAAGAAGTCTGCTATGGCCCAAACTGAAACACCAAGGCAGGAAGCACCTCACATTGTCTTCCCTGCCAGCATGACAGGCTCGAAGCCTAAGGTCCCCTTAGTAGCTTCAGAACTAAAGAAGACAAGGGCAGCTGAAGCCGAAGCCAAGAAGCGCAAGCACAAGAATGCTTCTGATGATGCCCCATCAAAGAAGAAGCTGACGACAAAGTCTTCAAAGAAAGAGCGCGCTGCCGCCACAGAGCCCCTTCACTGGTACGCGTCGGTCCTAAACAAACGGTTTTTTACCCGTTTCCCCGACGACATTTGGAATCGTCGCCAAGTGAGTGTGGGCGATAGGGGGGTCCTTCCCACGCGACCCATAAACCGTTGGGGATATGCCCTCCTGGCACACATGCTCGGCAAAATGAGGTCGTGTGCGACCGGCGAGCACTCAAATACAGAAATACGTACAACAGTGCTCGAAAAATACAATTATACAGGCAAAATCATTTATGGTCGTAAGTATATCCCACACAGTCAGTCACCACTAAACATTTCCGTTCGTATATATATCCCACACAGTCACTACAAGGAAAACGTTTGCGCAAGGTGGCGTAACACAAACAGTTTTGAAGAGAATGTCGTGTGTGATTGTTCATTGATCCAACACGGTTTATTCCTTGAAACTGTGTGTGTTGCCTTAGGTCATCGCCCACGGTGTTTTCTCATTAACCGTTTGCAATAGGAAAACCCAATTAGCAAGCTAATTGGCCAATTATCGGGCTAATGGGCCTACTATTAATAATCCATTTACTAATCTAATTGACATTCATATTAAGCACATAATATATTCCATTTCAATATTAAGGAAGCAAGATTTCATAATTGAAATACATCGGAGTACAACATGATATAGCTTCAGCACTCAGCTACCCCATTACACAACTGCACCAGCAGCAAGTTTCACATGCAACATCTAGAACCTTTCGAAATTAGCATCATAGATGGTACATAGAGAGATACATCTCATCTGGAAAACTGCTGAAGCGGAAGGCGAATATTGAGCCTTCATTCATGTTGAAGGTCTTTGCAACTTTAGCCCAGTGCCTGTGGATGATTGACTGTCCATCCTTCGACCTCTTCAGGAACACTTCAATATTAAACCGTGGGCGTTGTATGAAAACTTTCCTCGCCTCCTGACCACAGAGGTGGTTTGAGAGGTAATCATCAGTGAAGCCTGAAAACAAGGATGCGCATAAATATCTTCCCTATATTGGAAATGGGGCAAAGGAATACAAAAAGGCAAGGTATAATAGTTAGTACCATCTTGTAAACCTCGGTGCTTCCCAATGTTTCCCTGCAACACATATAAGGTAGTTAGTCATCAGGTTAAGTAAGGGTTCGCATGCTATCAGTAAAATATGTTGATGATAAATAAGCACATTGCAGATTCATCAGATTAATTCAAGCCACATGGAAAACCCATTTATCCAAACCAAGCATGATTAGGAACTAGGAAATATAGCACTTGTATATGTTTCTCATGTATTAAGTGCAGCCAAATTCGATTTATTCCTCACATGGTATACAATAACAGAATGCAGCCACGACAATTGAACATCGCATTGCAGAAATGAACCAAGCAGTTAACTAAACACCACAACAAATGAACCAAACGTTAATTGAGCACCACATTGCACAATATAACATACTCCTAGTAGAAGATCAGACATTTAACCAAACCAAGCATGCTTAATAACTTGGAAATATAGCAATTGTATTTGTTTCTCATGTATTTAGTACAGCAAAATTCGATTTATTCCTCACATGGTATACAATAAGAGAATGCAGCCACAACAATTGAACATCGCATTGCAGAATTGAACCAAGCAGTTAACTAAACACCACAACAAATGAACCAAACGTTAACTAAGCACCACATTGCACAATATAACATACTCCTAATAGAAGATCAGACAGTTAACCAAACCAAGCATGCTTAACAACTTGGAAATATAGCAATTATATTTGTTTCTCATGTATTTAGTACAGCCAAATTCGATTTATTCCTCACATGGTATACAATAACAGAATGCAGCCACAACAATTGAACATCGCATTGCAGAATTGAACCAAGCAGTTAACTAAACACCACAACAAGTGAACCAAGCCACAACAAATGAACCAAGCAGTTAACTAAACACCAATTGAACAATATAACATACTCCTAATAGAAGATCAGACAGTTAACCAAACCAAGCATGCTTAACAACTTGGAAATATTGCACCCTGAAGAATTGAACATCACATTTGCAGAATTGAACCAAGCAGTTAATTGAACACCACATTGCACGACATATAGAACATATACACTATAGCAGAAGATTGCATGGTGAAAGTAGATAGCACAATTCACTAGAATTTGTTAAGGAACGGTAGTAGCTAGCAAAAACTGAACATGGGTCCTTATAGTGAGCTAATAAGACAAGCTACTCCTCATTGTCGGAGATATCGATGACGATTGACTCCTTGGACATGGAAGAGGGCGAGGCCTCCGCATCGTGGGTGCCCTCGTTGTAGTGGTGAGTTGCCTGAGCCGCTCCGGGCACCAACCTGCTGGCTCTCGAGATGAGGTAAGCACGTGCACGCTGAGAAAACACATTGTAGTCTTCGTCGAAGGCACCGACGGTGGCCTCGAGAAAACGGCACGAACTGTCATTTAAAGCAGCCAACCGCATCACGGCGTTGGCGCGCGAGGCGTCAACGGTGGCCTCGACAGCGAGGTGCTCCTCCAAGATCTGGGGGTCGGCACGAATGGCAGCCATCACGACCTCATCCGCGCGTGCGGCCGCGATTTGCTTCTCCGCTGCCTAATCCTCCTTGAGCTCCTGGCTATACTGCGTGCACCATGGCTTAGGCCGGCGCTTATTTGGTGGAGGGGTCGGTGATTTGGGTGGAAGGTGTCGCGCTCGCGCCGGCGGTCGGGGCATGTGAGATGTGGAAGGAGGCCGAGAATGGGGGTCGGGTGTGGATTACCTGCCTGGATAGGCGAGGCCGAGCAGCATGAAGGAGGGTCGTCGGCGAGGAGGAGGCGGCGCTGCAAGCAAGGAGTGAAGGTTTCAACTTGGAAAGGAAGGCGGAAAGGGGGGAAATGTGGCTTTTGGTAAGCGGGAGGGGCGGGGAGGTAGATATTTCCGCGGAAGCCGAAAATTTGGTATCGCTTTAGCCAAAAAACTGGCGCGCAAAGTGTCATCAGACACGGTCCCTTATTCAGACACGGTCCAAAGATATTTTGTGCTGCATCTCACACGGTTGGTTATAATAAACTGTGTGGGATGTACTTGATTTTTCGTCTTGATTTGAATTACATAATGGGGTCACAGCGGCCATGGACGGTGTTTGAATTGCTAGACCTTTTATCTGCAGTGATCATAAAAGAATTGGAATTATTCAGGGTTCGTTTGGACATTTTTATGCATTAAGTGAGTTTTCAATGCATTTATGTGCATAATTCAAATTTGAACTAGATGCACATGCTCCAGTGCATATAAATTGGTTGAAAGATCAAATCTTTGTCCTTGGGGTGCATGCTTAGGTCCCATGCAAGAAATGGGAATGAATGTGAAACACCAGGGCACCGTTGATTGTCGGCAAAACATTGAGATGCCTGGTTTTTAAATTCTAGTAAATCCAAAACTCGTCTGAAATTCATGAAACTTGGCATGCTATCATGGAGTGGCATCAACATGCCGTGGTACAAATTTTATCCCATTTGGGGCAGGTTTGGGTATTTGCTTCTCACAAACCGGAGCTTCTCACAACAAGCATGATGGTTTTCGGTACGGAACATCCCACCTTTGGGGACGAAACGATATCCATTGCCTCTTATTGCTTTCAAGTTTTTTTCTCGTGTCAACATAGAACAACAGGAGTGTTGTGTGAATTTTTGTGATTTTTCGGGGTTCGTTTGGACATTTTTATGCATTAACTGAGTTTTCAATGCATTTATGTGCATAATTCAAATTTGAACTACATGCGCATGCTCGAGTGCATATAAATTGGTTGAAAAATCAAATTTGTGTCCTTGGGTGCATGCTTAGGTCCCATGCAAGAAATGGGAATGAATTTCAAACACCATGGCACCGTTGATTGCCGGCAAAACATTGAGATGCCTGGTTTTTAAATTCTAGTAAATCCAAAACTCGTCTGAAATTCATGAAACTTGGCATGCTATCATGGAGCGGCATCAACATGCCATGGTACAAATTTTGTCCCATTTGGGGCAGGTTTGGGTATATGCTTCTCACAAACCGGAGCTTCTCACAACAAGCATGATGATTTTCGGTAGGGAACGTCCCACCTTTGGGGACGAAACGATGTCCATTGCCTCTTATTGCTTTCAAATTTTTTCTCGTGCCAACATAGAACAACAGGAGTGTTGTGTCAATTTTTGTGATTTTTTGGGGTTCGTTTGGACATTTTTATGCATTAACTGAGTTTTCAATGCATTTGTGTGCATAATTCAAATTTGAACTACATGCGCATGCTCCAGTGACTATAAATTGGTTGAAATATCAATTATGTGTGCTTATGTGCATGCTTAGGTCCAATGCAAGAAATGAGAATGAATTTCAAACACCAAGGCACTGTTGATTGCCGGCAAAACATTTAGATGTCTGGTTTTTAAATTCTAGTAAATCCAAAACTCGTCTGATGCGCAGGTTCACCGGGAAGCGTGCGAGATGTTCAACGCAGGATTTGTGCATCTCTTCAACGCAAACGGTTCAGTGAAGCAGTAAAGCGGCAGGAAATAAACCAAAAAATATACGTGCTGCCACACGCCCCGTGTGTCGTGCGAGCAGGCGTGAGTTGACGGGACGCATGCGAGCAGTCCGCCACGTAGGCATACTGAGAGGCGTGCGTGTAGGTGTGTGTATCGACGGGGAGGCGTGCGAGTAGCTGTGTGAAATGATGGTAGGAATGGCAGACGTCCGCCGCGCAGGCTCACCAGGAGGCGAGACAACTTTTGACCGCAACCTGCCTCGCTCCCACTGGTCCGTATTAATTGCGCGCCCGAGCCGCCGGCCATAATAGGCGGCCGCACCCCTGGTCCATAGTGGTCACCGACGTCTGGACTCCGGAGTGTATGACGATGCCGCTGAAGCGCACCATCGGAGGGAGTGGCGACGCCAGGGCTGGTGAAGCACCCGCACAACACGTCAAGCTGGCCACAGAGGTTTCCGCCGCCGCTGACGAGGTCTCGCGCGGGTAGAAGCATGACCTTGAATTCGTCGGCGCCGTCATGCCTCCCCAGCTGGAGCCGGAGGTCAACAGCAACTCCGGCAACAACTGTGACTCCGACGGAAAACCGGTTAGTCACCTACATATATGTTTGTGCCTTTTTTCTTCCTGATCTTGGGAATTGATTTAGAATGTCCTACATATTATGCCATTTTTTTCTTTCAGATTGGTATGAACACAAATGAGGCTCCGACCAGCGCCGCCGCTGGATGTAGATCTTCGACCCGGCTGTGCGGCCGGATGCGCCCCTGGACCTGAGGGGCCAGTAGAATCTCCAGCGGACCGCATCAGCGATCTCCCGGACGGAATCCTTGGGGAGATCATCTCCCTTCTCCCCACCAAGGATGGCTGCCGCACACAAGTCCTCGCATCTCGGTGGCGCACTCTGTGGCGCACCGCGCCTCTTAATCTGGACTGTCGTCAGCTATCTGTCGATGATGATTCTGAACTCCCCGAAGCCATCATCTCCTCCCACGGCGGCTTTGTTCAACGCATCTGCATCCCGGCATGCTAACTGCTAGACATACCCTGCATGGTGGTCGCCTGCCTGACATCCCGTCAATTCGATAAACTCCAGCAGCTTGAGTTCTACCATTACAGCGATAGGCTTCCACCAAGAGTTGCATCTGTGCCCTCACCACCGAGCCCATCTCATGGTTTTCCTCCTCTCTCCACACCATCACGTTGACCCGGTGCCATCCAGCAGACTATCTGGTACAAATGCTTTGACTGCCAGTGATGAAAAAACTTGCGCTTGTGTTGGTTGATCTGTCGGTGGCGTCACCTCACTTCACTCTAGCTGCCCTGCCCTGTAGTGTTTGGTGCTTGTTTTTGGAATAGGAATCCATATCCCTTGTCTCAAAATAAAGTGGTCTCACCTTGTAAGCATTGGAATTCATTTTGAAGGACAGGAGCTCATCATCGAAGACGCCCCTTCACTTCAAAGGTTGCTCCTTAATTGTTGTTATAAACCTTCACAAATAACTGTGGTTTCTGCGCCTAAACTGGAGACCTTGGGTGCAATTAGTGATCCGTTTGAATGGTCCGAGATGGTGTTTGCCTCCACACCTATTGAGGTATTGTATATTATTCACGTACATTTTTGTAATTTGCATTTTTCATTTGTGCACATAAGTTAAGTATCATCTTGGAGTACACTTTCAGTGCTAATATTATGTTCTATGCTCAATGAAGCACTTGTCCATCCTATCAGTGGTGGTGGATTCTGTCAAGATCTTATATATCACTATGTGGTGTTTTGATCTCAACATCATTATTGCCTTGCTGCAATGCTTTCCATGTCTGGAGAATTTGTATATGAAGGTGACGATTTCACGCACATTTAAAGCCCATATATAACGTACTATAATTAATCGTTCAGCTATCACTCTTTCAACAGTCTTTTTTAGACATTAACTGTTCTCAATCTTCATCTCTATTTAGGCACTAACACATGGAAAAAAGGTATAACCAATCGATGGTTCAAGAAGCACCGGGATTTTCTCAGATCTCACGACATTCGTTTGAAGACACTAACACTGGAAGGATATGCATCCAACAATGCAAACACTAGCTTTGTCACATTCTTCATGTCGAATGCGAGGGCACTATTGTCCGTGAGGATTAAGTTTTTCAACAAGAAATTTCTTACGGCTGCAGGTGTTGAACAACATAAAAAGAAGTTTCATGTGGACCTAAGGGCTTCTGATCGTGCTCGACTTCTATTTACAACAACTTGTCATCATGGACCAGTAGAATTTCTGACTATTGATCTTGATTTTATGGATCAGACCGATCCATTTGATTGTGACTACCAAAAACTTTGGTTGAGTTAGATGTCATTGTCCTGTTCAATCTGGATTTTGTCTAAACCTGATGAGGAATTAATCCTCGTGCTTTTGTATTGTTTGTTAGCTGGAGTTAGATATTGTTGCCCTTTTCAACTCGGCTTTGACCCATATTTTCTTTCATACTGGGCCAATGGCTTGCTATTTCTTTAATTAAGACATAGATATTATAAGCATTCACAACATAGGCAAAGAACATCACTCTCGCGGGATCCTTGAGATATTTGTTCATTACAGAACCACAAGTTTTTAGTGCCCACCAGCACCCACAAACTTATTTTTAGCTTGCACACCAAGGGCTGTAATTCTTAATAAGAAAAGCTGCATGGTAGTCACATATTTGGATTTATCATTTGGGACCCACGAGGAAAAAGCCTATCCAGGGCGATGCCGACTCGACAGTAAACATCGAGAAACCTGGTTTTAAAATTACCGTAAATCCAAAACTCGCCTCAAAATCATGAAACTTGGCATGGTGTTATGTCATAGCACCAACATGTTGTGGTAAAAAACTAGTCCAATTTGGGTCAAGTTTTGGTACAATCTTCTTACAAACCGGAGCCATTCTAATTATTGTGGTAATTTCTAGCTTATTTCTCTTTTTATTGGTTAACCCGTCAAATACTTTTTATATATAATATATATGTGTGCCCGTCTAGCGCGCACACGTTGATCTATCTAACTGTTTCAGTTTTTGTGGCTAATCGCAAACAGTTCATCCATGTAAAGTGTATGCCATCAATCGCAGACACTTTGATCTGGCTGGCCGGTTTCTGTTCTGTTGCCTAATCGCAAACAGTTAATCCTTCTAAAGCGTATGCCCTCAATCACACACACCTTGATTTGTCTGACCGTTTCTTTTGTGTTGCCTAATCACAAACAGTTCATCCGAGTGAACCGCATGCTGTATATCGCACACACCTTCATCTGGCTGCCTGTTTCTTTTGTGTGGCCTAATCACAAACAGTTCATCCGAGTGAACCATAAGCTCTATATCGCACATGCCTTCATCAAGCTGCCCGTTTCTTTTGTTCCGCCTCATCGCAAACAGTTCATTGGACTGAACCGTATGCCCTGGATCGCACACGCAACTAAAATCTGAACCGTGTTTGATGGCTCCGCCATCGCAAACGTTTTGCACCTTTTTTGACGGTTCTTTTATTTACACCACAGTTTGCGACTATTGCATCGCACACAATTTTGTCGAAGGGTCTCTAATCGTAGTGTCGCGTCAGCAGCATCCTGCAGTAGTGCTTGTTGTTGAGCCCATTTATGTTGCCCGTCTAGCCTCCACCAACCAAGAGTGTCGCATTGTGATCCACAAGCCTGCTTCCACAGAGGCTGCTGAAGATGAAGAAGTTCCAACTGTTGACCCCATCACAGCTGAAGACATTGGTCGTGAAGACAATGTTGAAGATGATGAAGTCCTTCCTCAACTTGATCACCAATTGGTATTCGCCTGTTCTTACAAACAATGAACTCATTAGCATTGGTCGTCCATTGACACCAATTGCTCAGGATGATTCATGGGCCGATCGCCCTCAACAAGACACCCCCATTCATGATGAGACACCCAGAACTCCACCTCCTCAAGCCACCACTCCGGTGCTTGACGACGACAACTACATGGTGCAGACCACTCCATCACCACAGACGTCGCTCGCTTTCCGCAGGCTTCGCAAAGGCCCTAGGCCATAGGTCACCATGTCGAGCATTCCGGAAGGGGAAGCGCCACAAAGATCAGTAGCACGTCCAGTGTTTCCTGAAGCCACCCCTACTGCGAATGTCTCTGAGTTTGAAGCAAAAGCTGCTGAAGACATTCCGGCTGCATCAGCCGATGAAAATCAAGAAACAAGAGAAGAAAGAAGAAAGAGTTGCCACACCTCCTACCACTGATCAAGTCATTCTCGAGGAGAAAGTCTATGCCCGACCCTCCTGTTATTGAAGAAACGGAACTTGAAAACACTGAGGCTGCCACAACCAACACAACTGCAGCCACTGATGTTGTCATGGGTGAAGCTAATGTGGTGCCTGAAGCTCAAGTACTATCTGAAGCCACTGTTCCACCTCCAAGGCCTCACACCATTGAATAGGCCTATGATCGCGGCTAGCTTGTCACAGTGAGATGGCCCGTTTTGGTTCCTCCAACTGCTCCCGGACCATAGTACGACTACCATGTTAAGCAGAGGCCTCAGGTTCAGAAGCCAAAGCCCAGGCTGCCAAGGCTTCCAGGTGCTGCCACATCGCCAGGATCGTTCAGCGTGACCAGCTTCAGGGCACACAACACATTCTTCGACAGCACCAAGAATCCATATACGAAGCCAAAGATCTCTTCTGATCGCTTCTGGAGCTATCAGCAGCGCAGCTATTACTCTTGTATTCTATACAATCAAGAGCGAATCTTTCCTCACATGCGTCTTGATTGTGAAGCTATTGCTAGGCTTCCCTGCCTTGAAGAAGCTCTGGACTGTTTTAGAGATGCCGGCCTTCTGCAATTTGTAACTGGTAAAGAGCACTGGAATGAAGAGCTTCTGCTGCAGTTCTATGCCACACTTCACATTCGTGGCTACAACAGGGATCCGAAGACTTGGATCCTTGAGTGGATGTCAGGTGATGTGCATCATGAAGCCAAAGCTCAAGATATCATCGAGCTTACTTCCCTGCCCACTCCAGGTGAGCTCTATGAACCTGGTTGTCAGCTACACAGGAATGAGCTGCAGAGTATCTTTCAAAAGCCTGAGCCGAATATGAGCCATATGCTCAGCATGATGAAGCCATTGCCTCAAGATGATCAATATCCCAAGGAATTCTTCGTCAAAGACCTCGAGTACTTGCCCCGCACAGTGTATCACATTCTAAGGCGTACTCTATGGCCAATCAAGGGATATTCTTCTGAAGCCAAACTTGAAGGAACCATGAAGACTTTGGTATTCTATATTGTCAATGGCATCAGATTCAATTCCCAGGATTTCTTCATCAGACAACTTGCTGCATCTGGGATTGATCTGTTTGGCTTGAAGTTTTATGCTCCATGGGTGATGCGCCTGATCAACCTCCATTCTTCTATTGACTATCAGCCCTCAGCGCGCAACCATCTGGTTTTTTTGCCCGAGGTCGATCTGTCCGTTGAAGCCATCTACCCTGATCCTGCCAAGGAGCCTCTATATCTTCACAATGTTGATCATCAAAGCTTCACGCAACCAATAGAAGGAATTCATGTTCCAAATGCTGCTACTCCTGCTTACCCTCTTGCTGGAAATATGCGTGAGCCACATCGTGCCAACACTGAAGCCACTACCAGTACAATCGCTCAAAGGCGTCGGAAGCGTTCTCGCGTTCTCAATGACCGAAAGCTTCTTGTGGCCTTACATCAGAAGCAGGGCAAGCACCATGACTAGATAAAGTGTCAGATGCAGAGTATCTTGGTGGACGTCAATCACATCAGAAACTTGGCCACCAAGAACTCATTCGTAGCCCATGAAGCTTGTCGGCGGTCTTGGAAGAGTCTCACACTGCTATGCCCTGAAGAAGATCTTCGCGAAGATGGCTTCACTGAAGGCTTCAAATTTGATTCCATACCTCCACGCAATGCAAGCTGGCGCCGCACTCAATCAATCGAAGATTCTGAGTATTCATCTTCGGCTGCAACTGTTGTTGCGAGAGTCGTCGATGAAGAAGACGACGCCACTTCACCGACCATGGCTGCACTGCATCTCGACACTGCACCAGGCCCTTCTGCACCACCAAACTCCAGCGTCGACCCTGCACCGTCATCTACTCCGGATGGGAACGAGTAGATACTCTGTGTCTTCAAACCTTTTTGGTCATTACTGACAAAAGGGGGAGAAGCATATGAGTTAATAGTCTTCAAGCGGGTCCTTATGGGTGGTTGCTATATTTTGCCAAGTGTTTACAACCCTCATCTTTTGATACATTTGGTTCTTTGGGTTGTAACACTTAAACTTGATGGTCGTCTGCTACTTTTTCTGTCAGTCTGTGATGTGATGATAAATTCCGCATGAAGTCATCCCACAGTCGTCCATTTTTCATTATGCATGTCATTATCTTCGTTATATCTTTATATGCATGATGAATTGTCTTCATAAGTTGAAGAGGATCTCCACAAAGTAAAACCTGCCATGTGCATTTGCATTCAAAAGCAAACTACTTATATGCACATCTTCAGGGGGAGCCTCTTGCTACTTATGAATACAATGCCTTAATCCTTCAACTTTCGCATACTTTTATCCCCGTTGAAAACTTCAACCATTTTGTCACCAATCACCAAAAAGGGGGAGATTGTAAGTGCATCTAGTGCCACCCCTAGTTGGTTTTGGAGTATTGACGACAAACTTGGTTGAGGGACTAATGTGTTTGTGAGAATTGCAGGATAACACAGGTAGTAGTCCCACATTGATTCGGTTTACCTGCCAGAGATGACCCCTAAAAATGTGTGAAGACATTGAAGACAATGGTTGTCTGTGAAGATATTCACAACGAAGATTATGACTTGAGAAGACATTCACGTGAAGACTATGGAGTGCGAAGACATAGTTGTTTCGTAGTTTCCTTTTCTTCTTTGTTGAGTCATAGGAACCACCGCACTGTTAAGTGGGGTCCAAGTGAACAAAGTCAGAGTGACTAAAGTGATGCTCAACCAAATCCTATGTCTTCGAGCAAAGACAATGAGAGCAAATCTTATCATGAGCTAGATAAGTCAGCTTTACTTGTAGCCCAAGTCAAGCTACCGTGTGTTTTTGAAATCTGACCGTTGGACACGTGTCAGTTCCTTAGTGACCTAGGGTCATTTCGGACAAATCAGGTCAGGTTGCCTCCTGGCTATAAATAGCCCACCCCCTACACCATAAATTGGTGGCTGCTCAGAGTTAGTGCACGGCTTTTGTCGTTTGAGAGCAACCCACCTCTGAAGCATTTGAGAGAAAGATCCTTGCGAGGACAAAGCCCAAAACACCCAGAGCCAAAGAGTGTTAGGCATCACTGAAGTCTTTCTGTCCGCGTGATCTGAAGACTTGTTACACTTGAGGACTGTGAATCCTCCAGCCGGTTAGGCGTCACATTCTGAGCATCCAAGAGTCGTTGTGGATTGCCGGTGAACAAAGTCTGTGAAGGTTTGGAAGTCTACCTTGAAGACTTACCAGAGTGATTTGGCGAGGACTAAGTGTTCTTAGCTCAAGGGTAATAAGGTGAAGACGCGGTCTTCTGAGTTAAATCTCAGCCTCCCTAACCAGACGTACAGTTGTCACAGCAACTGGAACTGATCCAACAAATCCTTGTCCTCACCAAGCAACTGGTTCTATCTCTTACCTCTCTTTACTTACAGTTCGTCTTCGTGAAGTCATTGCCTACTTGAATGATATGATTGACTTCACTGTGTGAAGACTGTGGTTGTTTGGCTTCATACTATCTTCCATCCTGATCCATACTACCTAGCTGCTAATAGTCTTCGTGCTTTCACTTCATTGCTTACTTGACTATGGCTTGTCTAGTGTAGTCTACCTTCCGCTGCATATCAATAGGTTTATTTCTACTGTTTGTCTTCAAAGCCCCTGTGTTTTGAGGACTTACATAAAAATCACCTATTCACCCCCCCCCCTCTAGTCGATAACTAGCACTTTCAATATTGGCTCCCACATATTCTACAAAGATCTTTACCGGTCAAACCGCATAACAACATACGTTGTTCCCTTTGTCATCGGTATGTTACTTGCCCGAGATTCGATTGTAGGTATCACTATACCTCGTTCAATCTCATTACCGGCAAGTCTCTTTACTCGTTCCGTAATGCATCATATCGTAACTAACTCATTAGTTACATTGCTTGCAAGGCTTATAGTGATGTGCATTACTGAGAGGGCCCAGAGATACCTCTCCGACAATCGGAGTGAAAAATCCTAATCTCAATCTATGCCAACTCAACAAACACCATCGGAAACACCTGTAGAGCATCTTTATAATCACCCAGTTATGTTGTGACGTTTGATAGCACACTAAGTGTTCCTCCGGTATTCGGGAGTTGCATAATCTCATAGTCATAGGAACATGTATAAGTCATGAAGAAATCAATAGCAATAAACTAAACGATCATAGTGTTAAGCTAACGGATGGGTCATGTCAATCACATCATTCTCTAATGTTGTGATCCCGTTTATCAAATGACAAATCATGTCTATGGCTAGGAAACTTAACCATCTTTGATTAACGAGCTAGTCAAGTAGAGGCATACTAGTGACACTCTGTTTGTCTATGTATTCACACATGTACTAAGTTTCCGGTTAATACAATTCTAGCATGAATAATAAACATTTATCATGATATAAGGAAATATAAATAACAACTTTATTATTGCCTCTAGGGCATATTTCCTTCAGGGTTTGCATATTATCTTGTTGAATCTTTGTGCAAATCACGTGTTGTCATCAATCCACCAAAAATGGGGAGATTGTTAGGGCATATTTCTCCCTTAGTGGTTTTGGTGATTGATGATGATGCTTTTGCAGACTAATCGTGTGCCTTGAGCATTTCAGATAATCTATCATAAGGCATACGATGATTCGAGCCCCTTGGAGTCTTAGAGTTAAGACTGTTTCCTTTCCTACATTTCTTTTCGGTGGACTTGAGTCGTAGGGAAACCCGTTCTATCAAGAGGGGGTCTGTTTTGGAAAGGTTTGGGTGGAATCATCACGTACACATTTCCTTATGCACCCACCTGCCTTTCTACTTCGATGGAGTTTCTCCTTCTGTGGATGAGAAGGGGGGTTGGAGAGCTGCAAACTGTAGTACCGCTCTGGGCAGCGGTAGTACTGCTTATAGGTGATAGAACCGCTGGCAGTACCGCGTGTACTACCACCCCCTGCTCAGGTCTCCATTTTTCGTGTCAGGTTCAGCGGTAGTCCAGTGGTAGTCCCACTGGCATACTACCATTGAGCCCCTTTTGGCCCAGTTGGACAAGCGGCAGTTGAAGCGGAAGTAGGAGCGGCAGTACCGCACCTACTTCCGCTGCCACTACCGCTTGTGGCTCTGTTCTCTAGTCTTCCCCTGTTTCCGCAGAGGACATCGGTAGTAGGGCGTGGAAGTACTGCCTATAAATGGTAGTACAACCTAGAATGGGCGGTAGTACCACTGTAGCAGTACTACCGCAATGCCCTACCATCACGGTACCATAGTATAGTAACCCCGGCGGTAGTGCCGCTGGGGCGACACTACTTGCTCGTGGCCCTGAGCCATTACACGTATTCCCTGGCACTACCGCTTGGGCGGTAGTACTGCTCCTAGAGCGGTAGTACCGCTTATGTGCAGGCTGCGGGCTGTGTAACGGTCGGATTGTTTCCCCACTATATAAAGGGGGTCTTCTTCCCCAAGAAGATCTACCTCTTCCTCCCCCAAACTCCATTGTTGTTCAAAGCTCCATTCTCGCCCGATCTCTCCCCCTAGCCAATCAAACTTGTTGATTTTGTAGGGAGTGGTTGAGAAGTCCCCGATCTACACTTCCATCAAGAGAAATTTGATTCCCCTACTAATCCCTTGCGGATCTTGTTACTCTGGGTGTTTGAGCACCCTAGATGGTTGAGGTCACCTCAGAGCCACATTCCAATGTGGTGAAGCTTCGTGGTGATGTTGGGAGCCTCCAATTAGGTTGTGGAAATTGCCCCAGCCTTGTTTGTAAAAGTCTGGTTGCCACCTTCAAGGGCACCACTAGCGGAATCACGACATATTGCATTGTGCGAGGGCGTGAGGAGAATACGGTGGCCCTAGTGGCTTCTTGGGGAGCATCGTGCCTCCACACCGCTCCAACGAAGACGTACTTCCCCTCAAAGGGAAGGAACTTCAGTAACACATCCTCGTCTTCTCCGGCTCCACTTGCGGTTACTTCTTACCTTTACTTTGTGCAAGCTTTACTTGTGTTTGTATCCTTCGCTTGCTTGTGTTGTTGTTGTTGTTGTTGCTAGCATCATATATTTTGCTCACGTAGTTGCATATCCAGATAACCTTTTTGTAGCTAAACCTAATTTGTTAAGAAAAGCTAAAAATTGGTAGTTACCTATTCAGCCCCCCCCTCTAGTCAACCATACTGATCCTTTCAAAGAGGCTTAGGATACAAGAGTCCTACTAGGACACCACATCATATTCTATCTACACACGACTCCAAGTCCAACTGCAACCTTTCTTTTACAAGTATTCGAGCAATTCCAATAGTATGACACTATATTTAATCTTCACGAGGCCTTCCAAAGGTTGAAGTCCGTTGGTTAAGGTTTAACTACCTTGAGTGGTTTTTGTCACAAATAATCATTGGGTAAGAGTCTGTCACACCCCTACTCGGTTAGCATCTTAACATCCATTTACTCGGAAGGCCCAACATTTGACTTCAATATCATGAATCTCGAGGCCATCCTGGTATTGTACTTCATGCTACTTGGATTTTCTAAAACAATACAACCTTCCACTATGAAAGTTAATCTTCAACTCGGAGAGTTGTTCAAACACACTAAGGATTAGCTTGATGTTTGCAGTTTTACCCAAATCAAGATCCATAAAAGGAAGTGTTTTCATCGGCATGTGGTAGAATAGACAACCCCACATCTCCTAAATGATGGATGAGGCCACTACGTACTGCCCATCCTCCTTAGCTTTATTAATTAGAACTATCAACATATCTCCTACAATATTAAAAGGAATTTGTGAAAGAGGATCCCCTTGTCCAAGTCCATTCTTAGATTGAAAAAGGCCCAACATCATCATTGTACTTAATGGCAACACTACTCTGCTGGACAACATTGCCACCCCAAACCCTGAGGTCAATAAATTCATTCATTCGCTTGATGTAGGAAGTACCATCACACATTATCATATGCTTTCTCGATATATATTCTTAAAATAATACCATCAAGTTTCTTAGGGTGCAAATCATATATTGTCTCATAGAGAATAACAACAACTTCCATTATAAAAATGGCCTAGCAAAAATGCCATTTGTGTTATCCGAATGACAAGAGAGCAACTATCATGACGCTATTAGTACCCACTTTTGTCAAAATCCCAAAGCTAACATTTAAGAGAAAAATAGGTCTGACTTGCTAAATTTTGGTCTCCGCCAGCACCTTAGGGATTTAAAGTTGTACAAAGGAAGTATAACCTTGTGAAAATCCGCAAAAATGCAAGAATGTCACCTTTAATCACTTCGCAAAAGGCCCAGTAAAACTCAAAAGGAAAATTGTCCGACTCCCGCGCCTAACAATGTTCCATTTGAAGGCCATTTGTCTTACCTCGTGTTCCGTGAACTCGGCCGACAATTTGACATTCTCATCTACAAAAATCTGGGGTATATCATCAATCAGTGTCTTGGGAAATCTGGCTATCACCATGAGGTCGAAAAATCTCTTGGTAGTATAAGGTAATGTAACCTCTTAATTAATGTCCTCTCCCTCAATAACACCATCAAGCTATGTTCCTTTCTATGTGTGTTGGGTGCTACTTGTTGTTGTTGCCATTGTATTTGTATCTTGACCTTGGTTTTGAAAATGAAAATTGTTCAGGTTGGCTTTTGCCCGTTGTAGCAGCGTAAAAAAAACCTCAAGCTAAATTGTTTTCCTATGACGCCCATTCGCGGCAAGATGGAAATATAGTATGTCATGATCTTCTCCCTTTGGCATGTGCTTTTAATTCAAATGTAAACTTGCTTGACATGCCTAGTCTGTCGTGTGTGATATGCTCTATCAGCACACTCATCATACAACTAAACTGAATAACTCAAATAGAGTGAATTCTGTTTTTTTACCCCATGACATTTTTGACACTAATTACCTCATTTAGCGAGATTTCATCCGTTTTACCTCATTTAGTAAAAGTTTGGCCATAATTTACCCAGTTTAAAATTTTGTGAGTGTTTTGACCGGTGGGTCACAATTGTCAGGTGCAGATCCATCTGCCATGCCACGTTAGTGGTTTTTCCTAGCTATTTTCACATTGCTGATTCGGGTCGCACAGCTTGTCCCGGTCGGCACGCCCTGATGAAGGACACTCGCGTCGCGTCCAACGCACAATGTGCGAGTCGTCCGTGCACCACGCTCGCCTCCAGTCGCTTATTGCTTGCGTTGCTCACCCCCATTCAATTGCATCGCCCGTGCAGGCTTCCGACCACACGCACCCATCAGGCTCGCTCGAACCTAGGGCTAGGGATTGTCAGGCAGCGGCAGCGGCGACACCGACAGCAGCTAGTGCTGAGGGGTCGGCCGTGCGATTTCATACCTCTAGCATGGTGCGAGCGATGTGTGTCGTGAATATTGGAGGCCAGTATGGTGCAACCCGACTCGGGCTTGTGCGTTGGACGCGGGCGACTTGCTTTGGTGCGATCATATCGGGCAGGGACGGACGAGAGAAGCTGTGAGGACCGGTTGATCAGGAAGAAAATTAGGCAGGGAAAACCCGCCGGTGTGGCATGCTAGCTGGACCTGACAATTGGGACCCGCCGGTCAGAAAGCTCACAAAATTTTAAACAGGGTAAATTATGGCAAAACTTTCGCTAAATGGGGTAAAACGGATGAAATCTTGCTAAATGAGGTAATTAGTGTCAAAAATGTCAAAATAGGGGTAAAAACCAAAATTCACTCAAATAAAAATTACTTCAAAACCTCTCTTAGTTCTTCTCCAAGCTCCGCAACCAGCATCTAGCAAGTAGCATGGGAATTTGCACCGGCTGGAAATGGTGTCAAATGGATGGATAGGCTCGCTTTGGAGTTTCCCGGACCGCCGGGACCAGAGCCAACTGAAGATAAATCGGAGGTACGAATTATAAGCTTGCCAGATCAGTGATACCTGCGTCCAATAATTCTGTTCTGCACATCCATCCGTAGTGTAACGCACTGCATGCCGATCGCTGTCTAGGCACACACATCCATCCACTGGACCAGCATTGCTGTGGCCGCTAGGCCTGCCATGCCAATGTGCACTTGGACAGGGCCTCTATCACGCAGCAGCGCAGTGGTCCATCTCCTCTCTGTTTTTCACGGAGCAAACAACAGCTGCCACTCCTTTTTTTTTTGGCAATATAGCTGCCGCTCTTGTCCCGAGTCACGCTCTGGCTAAGACGATACTAACTAGAGGGAGGATTTTTCTTTTCTTGTAGATTTTTCAGTAAAGCACCTGGACCGGGGTAGAGATAAGACAAGCTTTTATTAAAGATACGTGTGTTGGCCCCATTTTTGCTGATGGGTTGGATCACTAGTTTTTAGTGCATCGATCCCTGGACTTGGCTTGATATCATTGTCATCACGTCATGTAACGAGATGACATTCCAGGTAGAGAGAGCGGAGAATATTATACACATGGCTATGCATTTCATCGGCCAACTGTCAGTAAAGCAACGGGAAAGTAAGAACCGTTCAAAATTAGAACCGTAGAGTTAACGATGAAGTTGGACCATTTTGTAAGGCAACAGAGGGTCTTTGACAAGGGGAGCACTGTCTTCAATTTGTGCTTAACATTATGGCAGACATGCTAGCAGTTTTTTCTAATAGAACCAAAGAAGATTTTTTTTAGCAGCAATAGAACCAAAGTAGATGACTGAGGCAATTTGGCTCCCGAGGGAGCACATAAATTTAATTTACTTTTTTGCAAAGGATATTTAAAGTATCAGAAAAAAATCTTTATCTATCTGCTATAATGTGCAGGCTAAAATATGTATATTCTCTAGGAATCTGTAGAATTTCATTAAATAATATGGTAATTTGTAGGCTAAAAAGACAAATATCTGGCCCAAAAAAAGCCCATTTTGAATTGTATTTTATGTGTACTCCACATATGGACATGTATATTAATGAAAAATTGTTGCCCATCTATATGTATGTGCATAATATATGATTTTTTTCGAGTATGAAATCAATGTTTCTATTTCTTTAAAGAGCTACCCAGAGCCCGGGCTTCGAATAGTTTTTTTCGTAAACTACGTTGCCAAATTAGTGAAGTAGTTTCAACTTATTAATTATGGTATCTTAATTCTTCAAATTCTCATGACATGTTAGTTTTATGGATCATGACCTGAAGCAAACTACAAATTTGAAGATTTTTCTTACTGTCTTTTAATAATTTCCATAAGAGGGATTTTTTTTGGAGGTGGGGGGGGGGGGGGGGGGCATCAAGGAGCAGGAGCCTGAAATGTGCATGATTGTTTGGTTTTAACATAAAGTCATTTCCAATCAATTACCTTGGTATTGCAATCCACTGCTGATATAATGGTGATAACAGAATATCGATTTTGCAAAACAAATATAAGTTGAAACCGGAGGGGCATCAAGGAGCAGGAGCCTGAAATGTGCATGATTGTTTGGTTTTAACATAAAGTCATTTCCAATCAATTACCTTGGTATTGCAATCCACTGCTGATATAATGGTGATAACAGAATATCGATTTTGCAAAACAAATATAAGTTGTCGGGCCTAAAACCTCTCATATGTTGGTCGCTTGATTCTCATCAATGTGGTTCTAAGTAGCCTACCGATTTTTATGATGTCCTTGTTAAAGAATTCCAAGTGGGTATGGAAATGACGAGTTTTTATAGCTTATATTTTTGTGACGAAGCGGTACTAGGGAATTTGATGTAATAATAACAAGAGAAAAGACCAAGGGAGCCTAGGCATTCACGACATAGACCTTTAAGCTCCCCCCTGGCTGTTGGATCTAGAAGATTTTGCTTAAGGAAAGAGATATTTGGGACAAAAAACACTGTCGTTAATCAAAGAGAAACAGGTGAGCTCTCATTTTTGGAAGGGTCTCATGAAGGACAAGGACATCTTTCTCCAATTTAGGTCATTTCAAACGCCAAACGGGGCATCAATAAGCTTTTTGGACGATATAGAGTTAAGGTGACTCGTGAACTGGTTACCCAAGGTTATTTGACATCATGTGTAATAAGCATGCTACAGTGTCAAATATGTTTGGGTCGTGAATCCCTTGAGTGTTCGATTTTGACAAACTCTTGACTAGTTAGTCTGAAAATGTTTTGAAAGTGGGGTGACACCATGCTTCCCCCCCCCCCCCCCCCCCCTCCTGTAACATACCATTTATTTATTCATAAAATTTACAGTAGAACAATGTGAGGGTTCAAAAAAAAAAGACACCATGCTTACTCACGAACAACATACCTTTAGATGGAATTTTACAGCTGGCATGTTTTTGTGCAATCTATGTATGCCGCACTTCAGGATTCTCTAGACTGGTTACAATCTAAAAGTATATGACTAATTCAGCAATATTGGCAAGGCGAAACAAATTGTATCTTTTGTTATGTGCAAGAGAGTATCCAACTTTATTTTTTGATTGCAAGTATTTCTTGGTAGGCTGTTCATTTTCTTTTAATATTACTTTTCCTTGTAATTGTCACATATTTTAGATCATGGTTACGAGGTGCCCATAAGTCTCCATCTTATTAATTTACATTGGTGTTACACTGGTCAATTTGGTTATGCAAAAATTATCTTTATTGAAAAAAAAACTACTCTTTTAAGCACGTGCTCTACCCATCAATCAATTGGTTGTGATCGTAGGACTTACTACTCGTACGTATCACATATATGGCCTAGGGCCCTTTCGCAAAAAAAAAACGTACAGATCACAAGCAACATTTGTTTACAATTGGAGGATGGAGCCAAGAAATTGAAGCGGCTCACACGGAAGTTTACGTCTTGCTTTGGATGTCGAGGTGTAATAATTTATTTACAATGAGTCTTGATGTAATGCGATCTGTCACAGTTTGGTCCTTGTTATCCTTTTGGTTGTATTGCGGTTTGTTTTGGATAGCTATGATGCAACCGTGTTTCCATTAAAAAATAATGGTCCATATGTGGGGCTTCCTTTTTCTCGCTTCATAATGAAGTCTTTGTTCATCAAGACTTGCAATCTCAAGTGCTCCAAGAAACAAAAACCACCAATGATTGGATCCACCCTGTCCTTTATACATATTAAGATACCTGCAGGCCTCTATTGGTTGATACATACTAGTTGATGATGTATTTCTCTACTTTGTTGGTGGTACAGTGGAGAATATTAAACATGGTTATCCATGGCATGTGCCAACTGCTAATACAGCTACAACAATAGCCGAAGTCTTACATAATTTGAACATAGGGCAGCACTGGTCCTGCAGTCCATGAGTGGGACTCCCTTTCTTGCTTGAAAGTGAAGTTTTTTGTTCACAGAGACTTGAGATTTTGAAGTGCCAAAAAAAGATATCCAATTAGTGATTGGATCCCACTACTCTGCCCTCTATAAAGAATCGCTTAGCTTCTTTTAGCCAGCCAAGCTGTGAACGATCAGATTAGCTTGCTCCCACTAAGTTGCCAAGACTATTTTGTTGGAGATGATAAACTTGAAAAGCGATGGTGATTCAGATAAAGCATCCACGTGATAAAATATCCCGTCGCACCCCTCGCCATAGCAACTACCATCATCCAAATCTTCAGAAGACAGTTTAAACAGCTAATAGAAAATCATAAAAGAAATATTCCAGCAAAAGTGGACTGAAGGCCACACCAAGCATATTTTGGTTTTTTTTGTGTGAATATATAATAGCTTTATTTAACTTTTTTAATCTTATGTCCAATTTATTGCCAGCTGAGAATGTATATACTCCGTGAGTAAGTCAAATTTACAATAAATATTTTATGAGACGGCACACAGGTATTTTACTAGTACTGTCAAATTAGTTTCATAATATTTGAACCATTTGAATTACTATGTAAATCTGTGAACTCGATGACACAAAATAAGATACATGTCATCGGATATATTCTCATCCATACATGTTCCAAAGTTGTCATTTCCATTACATCCTTTCTACTGCTCTTAAACTAAACACATTTGTATGCTATTCAGTCTCCACCTTGCTACATCAAACAGCATTGACTTCAATCTGGTACAGATCTAGACACCCAGAAACTAGAATCTAGATGACAGAGACTATGAGTCTATGATATTCCTTTGTTGAAATGCAACAGACTAGCATGTCATCCCATCATGGCTACTTTCACAGATTAGAATCTTCAAGAAATACAATGCATATCCATCCAAAACAAAACTGTTGCATCATGCACCACAAGACATTTCCCTCGTTCATTCATTCAGTCTCCCTTTTCCCCCTTCTTGTCAGTGACAACCAAAGACACCTCATTCAGTCATCTTTACTCTTTTACAAGAAAAGACACCCCTTTCCAAGCAACATCACATCTTTGGCAGAAAGCCATCAGAAGAGAGCACGTACTGCACATCTATATGCCCGCTCCCTCCATTCAAAACCATTGTGACACTATTCAGTGTTCAGCTTCCCTTTGCTTTTCAGTCACCCTACCCATCCAACACCAATCATCTTTGCTTTTTTTTCACCTCGGCATGCATGTGATTGGTTGGTCCAGCATCCAGCATCTTGCAGTTTCTGTTAGGAAGGTTAGAGTCAGGCCCATGGCCATTCTATTCTACCTCTACAACCTACCCGTCCCTTGCCCATCAACTTAATTTGTGTTTAGGTATCCACCATGTATTGCCATGTCCCACGGATACCTAAACACAAATTAGCTATTCCTTCGGAATTCTTATGAAATTAGCTACATAGTTTTTCTTTTTGAGAAAACCATCATGAGGTCTTATCCCATGTTTCTTCTTTTTTCTTGCGCGAGAAACTTTCAATCTATTCATCTTCAATCATGGCCATACAAAGAACATCAGAGATAATAAAAATTACAATCAGGTCCGTGGACCACCTAGTGACGACTACTAGCACTAGAGCAAGCTGAACGCGTGCCGCCGTCATCACCCCTCCCTCGTCGGAGCCGGGCAAACCTTATTGTAGTACACAGTTGAAAAGTTGTGCTAAGCCCCATAGGACCAGCACACCAGAGCAGCAACCATCACCGAAGAAAGTCATAGACCGGAAGGATCAAATCTGTAAACACGCAAACGAAAGCGAACAAAGACCGGATCCAAACAGATCCACCAAAGATCGGCACCGACCGAATCCTGCAAGATCGAAGGAGACACACCTCCACACGCCCTCCGACGATGCTAGACGCACCATCGAGACAGTGCTAGAACGTGGGAGATGTTATTCCCACCGAGAGACCCATGTTTTCTTTTCTTTATGTCTGTATAATTCCTTTGCTTTTCCTGCGTGAAATTCAAACGATGGTTTTAAAGTTTTCCCGTGGTTTTGGTTCCCATAGAAATCTAGAACACATGACATCTCAATTACAGTATTCCAAATTTTAAGTCCTGTGTTGGAGAAGGGGCCTAAAAGCCCATCAGACATGGCAATTTTCGTCAGAGGAAGCGCAAGCGAGCTGGATCCCCTGGAACGGAAGCAAGTTACCCGTACCCGGCACATCATCACCGCATCATCACTTGCTTAGCCATCCATCTCTTGAAGCTTAGTTCTGGCCAACCACAGCACCCAGGTACCATGCCTTTTCCCCGCACAGTTCAGTTTAGTACTAGAAAGATGAGGATGTTCCACCGTCCATGAAGGTGAAATTTATGAGACCTACATTACCACCACTGCTGGTACACGTACCTCATAGTACTGTACTAGACTACCACCTCCATATAAATATGAATCTAGTGGTCGACAGATACATACTACACACTACACCATAGGGATTTGCAACTTTGCAAGCAAGCAAGCTAGCTCCACCATGGATGAGTTCACTTTCCCCACTGTCCCAGGCGGGCAGTGCAAGCTCGCGCCGTTCCCTCCGCCGTGGTTCGTCGCCGCCGTCGCGGAGGAGGAGGAGGAGGACGGCGGCGGCGCGCCGTGGGGCCGCGACGAGAAGATGGACATGCTGTGGGAGGACTTCAACGAAGAGCTCGCGCGCGCGCCGCCGGTGTGCCCTCTCAGCCCCGTGAGCAAGGGGGGCGGGCTGATGGCGATGACGATGATGAAGGAGGCCGAGTGGTTTTACAGCGACGGCGACGGCGAGGGCGATGACGGCGGTGTCATCGAGGCGAGGAAGCGTAGCGGCAGTGGCAGGCACATGGTGGTCCGGCGCCGGAGATGGAGCCTGCTGCTGATGCTCAGGCTGCTCAAGAAGCTCTTCCTGGTCAAGAAGTCCAGGAATGGGAGAACCGCGCCAATCTGATGAAATCAGATGAGCTGCAGAAGTTAATGCAGAAATTATTGGTGCGACTCAGTAGTGTGTGCATAGTTGATACGTATATCATATACTCTACATGTGTAATTTTGCTTTTTCTCGCAAGACTTCTTTTTGGCTGAAGAGTGTACTCTTCTTCATCTTTCTCTTGTTTTGATCAACTTGTTCTTCTTCTTGGCATCAGTATATTCCCAACTACAAACAATTGTTTTTCCCTCTGAATCATCTAATTTTTGGTTTTGTATGGAATGCATGACAAGTTTATCAACAACACTAGGATGAGTGAGATCACAATTCCGTATGGACATTGCTCTTCCATTATCTGATCTTTCTTTGTGACTGAAGCAAGTTGTGTTGGCAATTGTGTTGTTAGCATTGGGATGGGATGAGCATGGCAAAGGTTGTCTGCCACCAACCTCGTAGATGCAGATGCAGGTGCATCGCCATCAGGAACCCACCTAAATCAAGGAGCCATTCAATTGCGGCACCGTCACCAACACCTCCAAGCAGCACGTGAAGCAGAAAACCAGACGCCAAAGTCTTCAGCTTCATAAATGTTGCACTTAACAACACACTGCAACAATCACTTCCTCTCACATCAGGGTCACCATTCTGCCAATTAGGGATCTTATTAATCCCCTGCCTGATGATGCCCGGGAGAGGCCTAATGATCTTGCTGAGCATGCTACTAATCCAATCACAATAACCCCACCTAACATCTTCAGATGCCACCTATTGTCCTGATCAATTAACCTGCTGGTGTTACTTTACTAATACTCCTACTACAGTACTACTGGAGTACAAAGAAGTCAATCATAGTACAGAACTCCCTTAGAAAGCCTCTTTGATCAAGACCTTAGAAGTGAGAGACTTTTTCGGACCACGCGAGGTGCGGACACGTGTTCTGTCACGATCTGGCCTACGCATGCAGTGCTGGTCGTCTGTAACCGACCAAGTGAAGCAACCAGCCGGTTGGTTTCCAGCAACATGGACAGGTTGTGAACTGTATACGCTCTCAGGTTTGGTGCCACACCAATCTGGACTTGATTATTGGCTATCCTTCACACATCAGGATGAACCAACCAATGAGATTCCCCTTCTTTTTTGACCTCAAACGTAGACACACAAATGAGATTCTCATACTACAAGCAAACCAGAAGAACCGGGTGAGTGAAAGCTCTGAAACTGCTCAACATTGTGTACTAAGTACTCCTTACGTTCCAAAATAAGCGTCTCAACTTTGTACTAGCTTTAGTACAAAGTTGTACTAAGCTTGAGACACTTATTTTGGGACAGAGGGAGTAGATCCTAGAATGGCAAGCTATGATCAGTATCACAGGTCACAGCTAGAAAGGAAACAGCGGCTGAGCAAGCAGATCACAAGAAAGTCTATCTGGCAACAGTTTTCCCAGAAACAGGCCAAGTTAATAACCATAATATTTCACAGTTAGCAACCAATTTTCTCCTTTCATCACTCAACCCTTCAGTTGCACACTAGAGCCACGTGGTTGCAACCACCAGACAAGGCAAAGCTGGCCAGAGATGAGAAGCAGTCAAGCACATATCATTATCAGCCCATATGGGTTTTCTGCCCAGGCAGACATTATTCGACGATAATTCACGCAAAAATGCAACAACATATGTCAACAAGTTTTCGCCTAAAATTATAACTGCAAACTAAAGGGCATCAATAAAACCTAGTAGAAATAGCATGCTCTGGCCATATAATGCAGAATTACAAACGGCAGCAATGCTACACGATTATTCTCGAACAGATACGACAGAGGCTAACCGATTTACTCCACAATCCAACAAGAACATAGCTACATTTATTAGAGAGTCATTTTTTTTTAAATGTCACCAATAATTGAATATTTTCTTCTTATTGCCTTCTAGGGCCATGGATCGGTGGAATTGCAGACAGACCCCTGACAATTTTTTCAGATAATGGAAGAGAACATTGTCTCAACATGTGCACATGACTGTTATTTCTTGCCAGGACCAGGGAGGAATGGGGTTATTTCTGGGACGACTCTGTAGATGTGTACTTTTATGTTGTCCTTCGAGAAGAGCTCGAAGACGCACACGTCGAACTTCTCCAGATTATTGTCTAGAGAAAACTTGCCCCAGCCACCACTCAAACCGCCAACACAGCGTTCGCTGTAGTAGACATAGTTAACATCCCAAGACTTTCCTTGCGGATTCCAGAGCTTTAACTTCCTGTGGGCACGGGGAAGACACTCCCTTACAAATTCACAGGGTAGATTCTGCAGTACAAGGAAGTGATTCAGGAAAGGAATAACAGCACAAATAAGGCAATGATCAAATACACACGTACACGACACGACTACTGTCTAGACTCTGAAATATAATTGTGAACCAGTCCACTCAGGTTCAACTCCTAGACTTGGCACGGGTGCTTGCATATTCCCTGGATTTATTTCAGGCCTTCCCATGCTATTCATTCAGTGGTAAGAAAACCCTGAAATATAACTGTTTCCCTACTGTGACCTAAACTAGGTCAGCCCAAATTTTGGGTTACTAATTTGGCAGGATTTTTTATTTCAAGTTATACCTTTGTCAAAGTTTTGCAACAATATGTTTTTCTAGTCTCTTCACATGTATAATTTGGATTGACAACCACATACTCCATCACTCGAGTTATCATGTCATTCACACAACTTGACAATTTTGTCGACAAAGATCAGCAGAAATTTATCTCCTAAGTACCGATGCAGAGCCAGATGTTGAAAACTTGAAATCAATGAATTCACTGAGCAAAGTCATTAAGAAAATTATCTAACTGAGATAAAATAAATTGAAAAATTAAACGAGTGGTAATTCAAAATTTGCACTAAAGCATCCTGTTCATGCCCAAAAGAATGAGACCATCCATGAATAACTCTTGGTAGTTTCACACAGCTAGCCAACCAAACAACACTCAGTGCTCTTTTGAAATCTAACAAAGAAGAGATAGTCTTTAATTCGATAGAAGTAATAACATATGTGG
This sequence comes from Triticum aestivum, assembly GCF_018294505.1. Lineage (NCBI taxonomy): Eukaryota > Viridiplantae > Streptophyta > Magnoliopsida > Poales > Poaceae > Triticum > Triticum aestivum. Next base: position 75,037,705 of record NC_057805.1, read on the forward strand.
AGAAGGTAACATTACCAAGAAAAATCCCACATATACATAAGACTCCTTCATTATTTGAAGACCGAAAGGATTCTTGGATTTAAATTGTTTTGCCCTTAGCAGAGCATTGTCCTTCTGTATTTCAGTTACCAGTCGCCTTTGTGATAGTACTCTTAGTTGTCTCTTACCCGTCGCGCTATCTGACAAGTGCAATATAATCAAATTATTTACAGAAATCACACACTTATGATAATTGCATGTCTTACTAAGCACACATTGTAGCAAGCTTAATGATATCAGAAGAGTTTTAGGGATGGACTACTTACTTTGACCACGTCTAGCAACATCCTTACTCACTCCGAGCCGAATGGGTGATGTCAATTCAGACTTGATGCAAGAGATACTTTGTTCTAACATGCTGCTTGAGGAATCAGAATCTGTGATATGGAGAGCATGTTTGTAAGTGAAATATATGTATCCTTACCACTTTCAAATAGTCAACACATTAATTTTTCACACCTAGTGTTAGTAAAAATGATATTAGCCATCTCTAACCTAGAACTCAGAGATGTTCTCTCTAACAAATACTTGCATGTATTGACACACCAGATGACCTTCTGAATTATAACGATGAATGGCAACCAATAATGTAAGCTGTAGTGTACTAGTCTAGACATGGTATGAATGGCACAAGTCCTTTATGCCATTATTGTGCAAATATGCACACTACACATTGCTGGCTTGTTGCTCCAACAATTCAAATAATTAGACTGCCAATTGTTACTAGCTACTTTTGTTAGATAACAGACGATAGATCCTCACCGGCCTATGCATCTAGAGATGTTACTATGCTGACTATGTCAAAATGAATCATACACTATTTTCAAAATTGAAGACAGGTTTACCTTCAGTACTGTCAAGACTTGTTGAAGCTGACTTGTAAGTACCGACTGAAGCTGCAGGACACCTTTTCTTATCCTTGTCTGAGGCAATAGAGGACTTCTGCAATGCAGAGTCATTTGCATCGATTTCTCTAAGCCCTGAGGACTTCTGCAACGAAGAGTCATTTGCATCGATTTCTCTAACCCTCGAGGACTTCTGCAATGCCGAGTCATTTGCATCGATTTCTCTAACCCTCGAGGACTTGTGCAATGCAGAGTCATTTGCATCGATTTCTCTAACCCTCGAGGACTTGTGCAATGCAGAGTCATTTGCATCAATTTCTCTAACCCTCGAGGACTTGTGCAATGCAGTCTCATTTGCATCGATTTCTCTAACCCTCGAGGACTGCAATGCAGAGTCATTTGCATCGATTTCTCTAACCCTCGAGGACTTTTGCAATGCAGAGTCATTTGCATCGATTTCTCTAACCCTCAAGGACTTCTGCAATGCAGAGCCATTTGCATCGATTTCTCTAACCCTCAAGGACTTCTGCAATGCAGAGTCATTTGCATCGATTTCTCTAATCCTCTTCCTAGTGGTTTGGTTGCTCTCTTCTAAGGGAACAACCACTGCCTCTGGTGGGTCAGCTGCATTCATGTCCACGTTAAGGCTCGTTGGTGCCACGTTACATGTAACAGCCGAAGCTTCAGGCATACCGTTTTCCAAGATACTAGAGCGGTTCTTCGATGTAGAGCCATCTGCATCCATTTCTGTAACCCTCTTCCTAGTGGTTCCATTACTCTCCTCCAAGGGGGCAGCCGATGCTTGTGATGGATCAGCTGCATTGATGTCCATGTCCCCTTTACCACTTTCTATTTTAACAACCAGATTCTTGCAAGGCTTAGCATGAAAAGCTGAAGGCTTCTCAATGCACATTCCATCAAAGATAACCACTGAGAATTTTGAGCGTCCATCATAACGGAAGGTTAAGAAGTGACCCATCTCAATTGAATGGTCTCTGACAAATTCCTTCCATCCCTTCACAAAGAACAATCCTTCATTGTCTGAAGCCAGCTCTGCAAGCCATGTGTTGCCACTTTGACCTTTTAGAGAAACCACTCCAGTAGGCTGATCCTGAAGGTACTGGTTGAATGATGGTGGAATTTTCTACATAGTATCATTAAATAAGGGCTTATTATTTTTTCAATAACAACACACAAGTACTTGTTAACAGTGTGTGGTATGATCACAGCTCGAAGACAAAGCTATAAAAAAAAATACTATATGCCGTATCATGTGACAGACTAGATGCCACCCAATTGTACTACACCTTTAAAACAAGCCTGAAATAACAGTCTAAAATATGAAAAAATGAGCATTCACAACACACATTGCCACAACATCTGAATAGCACTTGTCTCATGCACCTGACGACAAATTAATGCATAATGCATCTTACACATGGTATATTAATACAAGACGCTGCCTACCGTTAAACCATGCAATAATTTACTCAAACAGAAACAGTATAATAAATATATGAACTTTCTAATGAGTTCAGAAAAGGGTAAAATGCACTTTCGGTCCTGAGCTTTAATGCTAAATTTCATCCCTCTACTTTGGAAAAATTTATCCACAGAGAGATGCGATGAAAACATCACCATTTCACCACTACCTGGCGTCAACACAAAAATTGTGCTCCTAGTGAATAGACAATTGGAAGGTACTCCTCGTGAAGGGATTAAGGGGATTTCACAAGAAAGAAGAAACCAAGCTCTTCTTAATTATATGGACTCCAATACTTCTGATTTATGGTTATGACTCCGGGCATTGTTGAAATGAAGTGTGAGTTAATTTAACAACTAGTTGCCTCTTTGTTTCTATTTTACTTCCCCTCTTACTAGTGCGTGGAATCACATATACGTTGATGCTGTAAACGCATTAAGGCAGCACTTAGATCAATAGATAAAATATCATTCATTCACACAAAATATCAATTATGCATTATCTCTACAAGCATGGCAAAGCAGAGCAATAACTCTAACCAGCTAAATGAAACGCAGAACAACTCTCAGCCCTGACACAAGCAGTGTAAGGTGTAAGCATGGACAATGCTGTGGTAAACTCTTCCATCCTCGTCAAGGACAACTGAACTAAGGAAGATTAACAAAAAAAAAACTGATGTTGAAAGCAGAATGTCATCCATGCTCAAGAATGTACATCCACCGAGGAAATTCCCCTGTCAGCAGACAGTGGATCAATCCAAGGGAACACTTTATCTATTCCCACACCCAAAAGCAGAAGCAGCTTAGAATCTTTCAAAACAACATGGCGCAAGATTCACAAAATAGAACAAGTAAACATCCAGTCCACCTTTGGCATCAGATGCACAATAATTAAAAACTATAAAAGGCAAAGACACCCCTTTTAGATCAGATACAACTCTCTGTCTCTCTGTATTTTATTTTTCTGAAATTTACCAAAAATGGGCACACTAACAGCATCAGATGGACAGCGATTTGGGTCGATCGAAGAATCAAGCAGCAAGCTGAGCACTAAACCAATCAAGGATTTCAAGAGGAGCTCACCAATCTCTCCCCGTAGAGCTGCGGTAGGAACACCCTGGCGAATTGCTGGCCAAACTTGCCGCCCTCTCCACCATTCTCCTTCTCCTTCCCCTTCTCCCTGGCCCTCTCCTTGTCCGCCGCCGCCATGGCGGCGGCCGCCGCCGCCTCCCTGCTCTCCCGCTCCTGCTCCTCCCGCCACGCGCTCTCCTGCAGCTGCCGCCGCCTCCTGTCCCTCTCCTGCAGCTCCAGCCGCCTGTTCCCCACCATGCCCAAGAAAAAGCCTCTACTTCTCTCACCTAACCCCTCTCTCTACTCTCCGCAGGGTGTCGCCCGGGTGAGGTTTATAAGCTTCAGTTACCACTGGAGCGAGGAGTGAGGCTGCCTCGCTCGCTCCACTCACGGTGGGTCTCACCGCCCCTGATTCTCGGCGTGGGTTTTAGCAAGAGATCCCCCGAGTGGTCAAAAGTCATTTCATTTCACGGAAAGGGGACATGCCTCAGACGAGGATGAAGGGGCCAGAGCCAGAGCTGATGGCCCTCTTTGGGCAGTGTGCGGCAGAGATGATGCGTGCATGTGCATGAATGGATGGATAGATGGATTTCTTTTTACTTTTTTTCTTGGGTTGCATCTTTTTCTTTACCGTGCCTTACTTATTTATGCTATTGAAGAAGAGTTATTCCTCATTCATGTTCCTTTTATTTTGGAAGCATTCATGTTCCTTTGTCACCCGAGATTGTGACAATCTGGCTGACAAAAATAGAATGGTGTGTTATTTGTTGTAATGAAGTTGGAACTTCGGTTACATTCTCATTAAATTGAATTTTGGACAGGTGCTACTGACCATAGAACCATTGAATTTTGGTGATGGTCTGTGTATGGGTCCTTTAGATTCTTCTCCGTCTGGCGATGCCCTGCCAACTTCGGCTTCGTCGGGAAGCCACTGAGGCAAGGCCTCCTCAGTTTAGTCTCATCGGATTTGTGATGGTTGTCCAGCCCCTTCCTCGCTTGCTTCTCTAGGACGGCGATCATATCCTCGGTTCGCTATTGACGGCTTCTTCTGGCTCCGACTGATCACTTCTCGGCCATTGTGTCAACAACGTTAACCTAGCCCCGGGGGTGTTTCGGAGATCTAGATGTGGCATCGAGCTTTACTCACGACGTGTTGCCACCGAGTGTAGGAGGAACATGATGTTGTTATGCCCCAGGAGCTTGTTTTATTTTCTGCTTTTTTAAGGATGGTCTTGTAAGGGTTGGAAAATTTTTATATGATTGGTCTTCTCACAAAAGGAAAATGTGTGCCACACTTTTTCAAGGTTTTTCATTACGTGAAGTGCGCATGCACGATTCCCCAAGCAATCACTATGAATACTTCCATAAAAAGAGGTCCTGCCCAAGCATTCTTTTTTACACTCAAAACCCATTTTAGTTATCGATTGATGGCCAGAGTTACATCATTAACCAAAAAACTATTAAGAAAACTTGGGGGAGATCTATCAACTCTAGCTAGTTCATGGGCCACTGTGTTAGCCTCATAAGGGCAATGTTCATATATTCGTTGAAGAAAATGTTCAACGACGCGACCCACTTTGTGCGTCCAAATGTTCTATGTGGTAGTCATTCCCACCCTCCCTAACAAGAATGTGCCCCTGAATCTTCTCGTATTGCTTGACAAAGTTGAGGAGGGACTTGTGTGGGTTCACATAGCGTTTCAAAACATCGTTGAACCCATCATTGTGTTGCGTCGATTGAAGGAACGGGAAGAACCTGAACTTGAAGTAGCATGGCACCAATGTAGCCCGGTCTTCATAGAGTTTCTCAAAGTGGCCATGCATAGGCCCCCATACTTTAGCAAAAGTGCAACCCACTTCCGCTCAAATTCAGCCGGGTTGAAACTAAAGTCAATACATTCTTTGAAGTCTTTGACCAAATCTGGGTTCCTAGCCAACACAGAGCCAAGCTTCTCTTGCGCTTTCTTCATGATATGCCAATGGCAATAACGGTGTATCGTCATCGGGAACTTCCTCTTGATTGTTTGTACCATCGCAACGTCTTGGTCCGTGATGATGTTGTCCGGAGCCAATCCATCCATCGCCTCCAAAAAAGCTTCAAACAGTTAACCATAGCTCGAGGCTAGCTCCTACCGCACAAAGCCACATCCAAGCATAATCAACTGCTCATGCCTGTTTGATGCCAGTGAAGGGGGCGAATGGCATATTGTACATGTTTGTAAGATAAGTTGCATCAAATGATACACAATCATGATAAGCCTCCGCATAAGTTTTTTGTGCCGCACCATCCACCCAAAACAAATTCTCAAACCTACCTTCTGCATCCGTCTTGCACTTGAAGAAAAACCCTGGGCATGTTTCCTTCATCTTGCAAAAGTAGTTGAGTGTCTCTTCAATGTCGCAGTCTTTAGTTGTGGCATTCAGTTTTGAACAGTGGTTGTGTACGGCTTTACATGTGTAAAGGACAATCAACTCTGAACCATACTATGACGACATGATCATCATCATTCTTCCTAGCAAAAACAAAGTAAACCACTGTATTTCAGGCAACTAACCATAATGTAGGAAGCAACTTATGCATAGAACAGAAGCAACTCATATACATAAATAGAATCATACTAGTATAAAGTTTATGGAAAAAGTTTTTTGTTTTCCTTTTTTGGTGGAGGGAGGAGTGATATGCTGGGTCCATGTTTCTCATTAGAGTTGCATAAAGTCAATAGAGTTGCCTTTATTTCTAGTTTAAGTTGCCAGGTTTTTGGATCAGAGTTTCCCATGATCCAAACACTTTGTCAGGTTTGTTCTTTTTTTACTAGAGAGAAAATAACGACTGCTAGAGTCAGGAATAATAAAAACTTCAGAGCAAGCTTTTTTTAGGGGGGGGGGGGTGGGATGGTTGTTGTCCCCGCTGTTAAGTTGCAGTCGTTAAGGTGAGTCGGAATTTTTTTTCTCTTTGGGTGGGATGCCTTGATGAGAACAGAGGTATTTGGACAGCTATGTCTTGTCAATCAATGGATGGGTGTGATCCGCAACGAAGTTGATAACTTCCCATCTGCCATCTATTAGCTTCACCATCATCTTAGCAGGGCATTTTGTTTGATTTATAGTCTCTCTTCTCCGCTTCTTATAAGTAGGTGAAGGAAATATGCCCTAGAGGCAATAATAAAGTTGTTATTTTATATTTCCTTATTCATGATAAAGGTTTATTATTCATGCTAGAATTGTATTGATCGGAAACTTAAATACATGTGTGAATACATAAACAAATACCGTGTCCCTGGTAAGCCTCTACTAGACTAGCTCGTTGATCAAAGATGGTTAAGGTTTCCTAACCATAGACATGTGTTGTCATTTGATAACGGGATCATATCATTAGGAGAATGATGTGATGGACAAGACCCATCTGTTAGCTTAGCATAATGATCGTTCAATTTATTGCTATTGCTTTCTTAATGTCAAATACATATTCCTTCGACTATGAGATTATGCAACTCCCGAATATCGGAGGAATACCTTGTGTGCTATCAAACGTCACAACGTAACTGGGTGATCATAAAGATGCTCTACAGGTATCTCCGAAGGTGTTTGTTGAGCTGGCATAGATCGAGATTAGGATTTGTCACTCCGAGTATCGGAGAGGTATCTCTGGGCCCTCTCGGTAATACACATCATAAGAAGCCTTGCAAGCAAAGTGACTAATGAGTTAGTTGCAGGATGATGTATTACGGAACGAGTAAAGAGACTTGCCGGTAACGATATTGAACTAGGCATGAAGATACCGACGATCGAATCTCGGGCAAGTAACATACCGATGGACAAAGGGAATTACGTATGTTGTCATAAGCTTAGGCTCTTGGTTGTCCTTGAATATTACCTTGGGGTGCCTTGGGCATCCCCAATCCTAGGATCTTGCCACTCCTTATTCCATAGTCCATCAAATCCTTACCCAAAACTTGAAAACTTCACAACACAAAACTCAACAGAAAATCTCATAAGCTCCGTTAGTATAAGAAAATAAATCACCACTTTTGGTACTGTTGTGAACTCATTCTTTATTTATATTGGTGAAATATCTACTTTGTTCCAACTTTTCCATGGTTCATACCCCCCGATACTACCCATAGATTCATCAAAATAAGAAAACAACACATAGAAAACAGAATCTATCAAAAACAGAACGGTCTGTAGTAATGTGTAACTCTCGAATACTTCTGTAACTCCAAAAATTCTGAAAATTTAGGAAAACCTGGGAAATTTGTATATTAATCTGCTGCAAAAAGAATCAGTATTTTATCACGCTTCTGTTAAAAATGAGATTTGTTTTCCTGAGCGCAAAAGTTTCTGCTTTTCAGCAAGATCAAATCAACTATCACCGAAGCCATCCCAAAGGTATTACTTGGCACAAACAGCAATTAAAACGCAAAACCACATCTAACCAGAGGCTAGATGAATTATTTATTGCAAAACAGAACCAATAAGCAAAGGACAAAAATAAAATTGGGTTGCCTCCCAACAAGCGCTATTCTTTAAAGCCATTAAGCTAGGCTTTGAGATTTCAATGATGCTCACATGAAAGATGACAATTGAAACGCGAAGAGAGCATCATGTAGCAAGTGAAAAACAAGTTGAAAGCACAAGTGCTCCCTGGGTGATTTTGGTAATTAGTGTCAACATATCTCTTGTTGGACTAATACTTCTACCTAGTATGTTTCATATAAGTTCAACAATGGAGTGGCGTGGACAAGAGGATGTGGAACCCCTTCAAGATGCTAAGGACAAAGGATTGGCTCAAGCTCAAAGCTCAGGACTCCACATTTTCTATTTTCAGTGATCCAAGATCACATTGAGTCCATAGGAAAGCCAATACTATTAAGAGGGGATGATGTGTTGCTTAATGGCTTGCTTGCTCAAAGTGCTTAGTGATATGATCCAAAGCCCTCAACCACTTTCTCACATCCACATATGTCCCAAACCAAAAGTCAAACTTGGCCCCACCGAAACTTTCTATCGGGCGCCACTGAGTTCTCTTGACATAGCCACTGCCAGAAACCCTAATCAATTCGGTCTCACCGATTGGATCTCGGTCTCACCGAGATGGGCCTGGAAACTCTCTGTTGCCTATTGCATAAATTTCGGTCTCACCGAAATATGAAATCGGTCCCACCGAGTTTGCTTGGCCAACTCTCTGTTTTGCTTATTACCCAAATCAGTCCCACCGAGTTTGTGTAATCGGTCCAATAGAGATAAGGCTTTACCCTAACCCTAGCACATCGGTCCCACCGAGTTGATCATGTCGGTCCCATCGAAAATCCTAACGGTCACATTATGGACCAAATCGGTCTGACCGAGTTTCACTATTCGGTCCCACCGAGTTTGGTGATTTGTGTGTAACGGTTAGATTTTGTGTGGAGGCTATATATACCCCTCCACCCACTCTTCATTCGTGGAGAGAGCCATCAGAACATGCCTACACTTCCAACATACATTTTCTGAGAGAGAACCACCTACACTTGTGTTGAGGTCAAGATATTCCATTCAAACCACATAAATCTTGATCTCTAGCCTTCCCAAGTTGCTTTCCACTCAAATCATCTTTCTACCAAATCCAATCCTATGAGAGAGAGTTGAGTGTTGGGGAGACTATCATTTGAAGCACAAGAGCAAGGAGTTCATTATCAACACACCATCTATTACCTTTTGGAGTGTGGTGTCTCCTAGATTGGTTAGGTGTCACTTGGCAGCCTCCATCAAGATTGTGGAGTTGAACCAAGGAGTTTGTACGGGCAAGGAGATCGCCTACTTCGTGAAGATCTACCCTATTGAGGCAAGTCCTTCGTGGGCGATGGCCATGGTGGGATAGACAAGGTTGCTTCTTCATGGACCCTTCGTGGGTGGAGCCCTCCGTGGACTCGCGCAACCGTTACCCTTCGTGGGTTGAAGTCTCCATCAACGTGGATGTACGATAGCACCACCTATCGGAACCACGGATAAAAAATCTCCGTGTCTCCAATTGCGTTTGCAAACTCCAATCCCATCCCTTTACATTCTTGCAATTTGCATGCTTTACTTTCCGCTGCTTATATACTCTTGGCATGCTTGCTTGATATGTATTGTGAATGCTTAAACATGTGCTAAAACTCCACCTTAACTTGAAGAATTTAAAAACTGCCACTTTTCTTGCTAAGGGTCTATTCACCCCCCTCTAGACACCTCTTCTCGATCCTTTCAATTGGTATAAGAGCTTTGGTCTCCATTGGTTTGGTTTAATCACCATTGGAGGAAGATGGATGAGTCTACGTTGGGGAGTCTTAGACGTAGAGTGCCTATTCTTGATGGAGAGTTCTTTCATGAGTGGAAAAATGAGATGCTTGAGATTTTCAATGAATATCATTTGAACAAGTACATTACTAGCCCTTGTGCACCTCATGTTGATCCTTTGCATCCTACCGTTGATGAGTCTATTAACATGATCCGCAATATTAGAACTATCAATCTTATTGTAAAAGGATTGCCTAAAAATTTGATTACTAGCTTACCTACTATAGATTGTGCTTACACCATATGGAGATTTCTAGAGGAACGATTCCCAAATTATTCCTTGAAAATCTAGATGAGATTCTCCATAAGTCTATTGCCTTGAATAGGATGAGTACTAGTGATCCTAAGTTTGATGATTGTCTATTTGAGCTTACTAATCTCATGCGTGCCAAAGGAGATGTTGGAATCATTAGCAATATCATTTCCGAAGTCATTAGAATTCATAGAGATGAACATTGTTACGGTCATACTTCTAATGAATCACTCTCTCTAGGAATTGATCCATCACAAGACGATGTTGAACATGGATACTATGATGAGGATGATGATAGTGACTATGATCTTGATGATACGATGAGACACTTTGGTCTTATGGCTAATCTTCGCGGCTACATGGCTGGAGGAAAGGAATGGGTTCTTGATAGTGGATGTACTGATCATATGACCGGAGACAAAGATATGTTTCGTGAGCTTGCTGAAAACGACGGCCCTCGAAAGTATGTCACTTTTGGTGATAACTCAAAGGGTAAGGTGGTTGGCCTCGGTAAGGTGGCCATCTCACATGATAGCTCCATACAAAATGTCATGCTCGTTGAATCTCTTGGGTATAATTTACTTTCAGTATCTAGACTTGCTGATTTCGGTTTCAATGTCCTATTTACTGAAGTAGATTGCCAAGTATTTTGAAGAGACCATCATAAAATGGTCTTTACCAGTATACGTAGAGGAGATCTTTACATTGTTGACTTCACTAAAAAAGCTCAACCTAGAACTTGCTTAATTGCTAAATCTTCTAAAGGCTGGTTGTGGCATAGAAGGTTAGGTCATGTGGGCATGTGAAATCTTGATAAGCTTATTAAAGGTGATCATATCCTTGGAGTAAAAGATGTTATATTTGACAAGGATAGACTTTGTAGTGCTTGTCAAGCAGGAAAACAAGTTGGAGGAAGCCACCCCGTGAAGAACATCATGACCACGAGAAGACCGCTCAAGCTACTTCACATGGATCTCTTTGGTCCCAATGCCTACAAGAGTCTCGGTGGTAACTCATTTGGTCTAGTCATAGTCGATGATTTTTCAAGATTTACGTGGGTGTTCTTTCTTGATGATAAATCGCAGGTCCAAAAGATCTTCAAAAACTTCGCCAGGAAGGCCCAAAATCAATTTGAAGTGAAGATCAAGAAGGTTCAGAGCAACAACGGAACGGAGTTCAAGAACGCAAATGTGGATACCTTTCTTGACGAAGAAGGGATTTCACACGAGTTCTCGGCTACGTACACTCCTCAACAAAATGGAGTTGTTGAGAGGAAGAACCGGACTCTTATTGAGATAGCAAGAACGATGCTTGATGAGTACAAGACTCCAAAACACTTTTGAGCGGAAGCGGTTGAGACAGCTTGTCATGCAACAAATCGCTTGTATCTTCACAAGCTACTCGGCAAGACGGCATATGAGCTCCTCACCGGTAACAAACCCCAAGTTGGATACTTTTGAGTATTTGGCTCAAAGTGTTACATTCTTGATAAGCATCATCGTTCTAAATTTGCTCCTAAATCTCATGAGGGTTTCCTACTTGGTTATGGCTCAAACTCTCACACTTACCATGTCTACAACAGTTTCACCCGAAAGGTTGAAGAGATGGTAGATGTGAAGTTTGATGAATCTAACGTGTCGCAAGTAGAGCAATTGCCAATTGATGTAGCAGACAAAGACCCTTCGGAAGCAATAAAAGACTTGTCTATTGGCAAGATGCATCCAATGGAGGTGAAGGAGAGTACCTCGTCCGTCCAAGTGGAAGCTTCTACCTCACGACAAGGTGAACCAAGAGTTGATACGGAAGCATCCACGAGTGGGACACATCAAGACAAAGAAAACAAGGAAGTACACCAAGATGAACCTCATCAACCTCCTTCTCCACCACGACAAGAGAACGACAACGTCAACAATGAAGAAGGCCAAGAAGAAGGACAAGATGAAGGAGATGTTCCACCCCGACCCAAGCAAAAGCTCCCACGAGTTCGAGTAAGAGTCGCCAAAGACCATCCCGTCGAGCAAATCTACAATTATATTCAAACCGGGAGAATCACTCGCTCTAAAACTCGTTTGGCTAATTTTTGTGAACATTATTCATTCATCTCTAGCATTGAACCTATGAAGGTTGAAGAAGCATTGGAAGATCCGGTTGGATAAATGCCATGCATGAAGAGCTACACAACTTTGAGAGAAACCAAGTGTGGACATTGGTCGAGAAGCCCGACAACAACCACAACATCATTGGTACCAAATGGGTGTTTCGCAACAAGCAAGATGAAGATGGAAAAGTAGTTCGCAACAAAGCACGTCTCGTCGCCCAAGGCTACACTCAAGTCGAAGGTATGGACTATGGTGAGACATATGCCCCCGTTGATAGACTTGAGTCCATCCGCATCTTACTTGCCTATGCTAATCTCCATGATATCACTTTATACCAAATGGACATTAAAAGTGCTTTTCTAAATGGTGAAATTGAGGAGGAAGTTTATGTTAAGCAACCTCCCGGCTTTGTCAATCCTAAGAAACCTAATCATGTTTACAAACTTCACAAAGCTCTTTATGGTCTTCAACAAGCTCCTAGAGCGTGGTATAAATGCTTGACCAAGTTCCTTATTGAAAAAGGCTCCGAGATTGGAAAGATAGATTCTACTCTTTTTACTAAAAGGGTTAATGGAGAACTATTTGTGTGCCAAATTTATGTTGATGATATTATATTTCGTTCGACTAACCCTCATTTTAGTGAGAAGTTTGGAAAGCTAATGTCGGAGAAGTTTGAGACGTCTATGATGAGTGAACTCAAATTCTTTCTTGGTTTGAAAATCAAGCAAACTAAGGAAGGTACCTTTGTCTCTCAAACAAAGTACACCAAGGACTTATTCAAGAAGTTCAATATGCAAGAATGCAAAGGTATGAATACACCCATGCCTACTAGTGGACATCTTGATTTGACTAAAGATGGTGAACCGGTTGATCAAAAAGTTTACCGCTCTATGATTGGTTCATTGTTATATCTATGTGCCTCTCGTCCCGATATTATGCTAAGTGTGTGCATGTGTGTACGATATCAAGCGGCCCCCAAAGAATGTCATCTTAAGGCTGTGAAAAGGATAGTGAGATACTTAATACATACACCAAATTTTGGCATTTGGTATCCTAAGAGGTCTTCTTTCGATCTTGTCGGCTACTCCGATTCGGACTATGCCGGAGACAAGGTTGATAGAAAGTCCACTTCGGGTACTTGTCAATTTCTTGGTAGATCTCTTGTGTCTTAGTCCTCCAAGAAACAAAACTCGGTATCCTTATCCACCGCCGAAGCGGAATACATTGCTGCTGGTTCATGTTGTGCTCATTACTTTGGATGACCCAAACTCTTAAAGGTTATGGGATATATGTGAAACATGTTCCATTGCTTTGTGACAATGAGAGTTCTATTAAGATTGCTCACAATCCCGTGCAACATTCTCGAACTAAGCATATTGAAGTTCGTCATCATTTCATTCGAGATCACGTTGCTAAAGGTGATATTGATCTTAAGCATATTCGTACCGATAAGCAATTGGCGGATATATTCACCAAACCGCTTGATGAGAAAGTATTTTGCCGTTTGAGAGGAGAATTGAACATCATTGATGCTTCAAACTTGGAGTAGGAACTCCATGTGGATACATGCAAGGCATGAGCCTATGACTAATCCTTGATATTTCTTTCATGATGCTATTCATATGTCTTGGATATATTTGCACCCTTGCATTCTATCTAACCCTTGTAGGTACTTGGATGAATCTAAATCTATGAGATTGAAACTCACTCACATATTGAGCAATCTCTACATCACCAAGTCTCTACACAATGGTGGTTGAAAACAAGGAAGCATGAAACTCTTCGAGCATGTCCTTTGACAAATTCTATATCAAGTTTCATGATTGTCATTTTGGATACACAAGTGCTATTCCTTGCAAAACTAACCCATGTAGGTAGATGAACTCCAATTCCAAGTGGGGTTCCCAACTTTTGATGAGCTACATCAACCTTGAGCATCCCACACAAGTTCAACTACATGATCAAGATCAACACCACCACCCAAGGTATGTTATTCCATCTTAGAGAAGCTTTACTCCAAGTCATGGGTCAAAGCAACTCAACAAGATGTGAATACATCAAGATGCTTAAACGAAAAATGGTAACCCCATTTTGAGCTTAAACGATGAGTATGACCTATGATCAAGTGATCTCACTTGACTCCTAAGTCAATATACTCTAACATAGGTGACTTTGTCGCCGATCAATTCTAGATGAAGTTCTCTTGTGTTTCTCTGTGCTCTTGCATTTGCCTCATGCATAAAAAAAAACTTCATCTAGACTTCCTTTCTTTTCTTTGTTCTGCATTCCCTGCATCCAATTCATTGCAAATCCTTGTGAGATTTTACCTGCCTAGTGAGCTGAGGTGAAAAGTGTTTTCTCTGTGATGAACTCGGTCACACCGGTCTGTTGCTTTCGGTCCAACTGAATCCTTTTGGTGCAACCAAAGCACACAACTCGGTGCTACCGATTTCACTGCAGAAAAGACAACTTGCCACTTGATCCTGCATTTTTTGCTCCAGCTCCACTCGATGATTCTTGTCCTCTACCAGCATCATATTCTCTATGCTGCTTTGCACTGTGCCTCAAGGACCAAACCTATTTTGACTCTCACTCTAGAAGATCCCTTCTTGGAAATTGATGTCAAAGGGGGAGAGAGAGATCACATCAAATCTTAATCACTTTAACAGGGGGAAAGAGGAATCACATTAAGCACAGATGCTTGGTGTTCAAGAGGAGAGAAGAAACATGTCTTCAAGAGGGGGAAAGACATGTTCATATCCGTGTTTATTTGGTTGTTTGCATTTGCTCTGATTTTCTGTTCCCTATCTTCTCCCAGTATCCCATACAAGATTCAGGGGGAGCAAGACATCTAAGGGAAGGAAATCTTTGAATTCATTGCATATCCTTACCTTTGGGGACATGTCTATATCCAATAGAGTACCTAGTACTCACTCTCTACATGTCATCCCAATCTTGGCACTCTTGTGGTTTGCTGTTCTTGCTCTGCTTAATAGATGTATCTGTGTTATCTAACCTTGTTTACCCAGGTTCATCTTTTCCAAAGCTAGCTCAAGACCACAAGGTAAGTATATGCATCACACTCATGCGCATGAGGATATCTTGCTGATGTACATATTGTTTGCAAGAAGGACTCATGAGCATGAAGGTATATTTCCTATATTCACACCTTTTGCTCTGATGCATATAGCCAAGATACATGTAACACATTGCTTACTCTGTCATGCTTATGCATTCACATGCTCCTATATTCCATGTTTACTTGGTTGCATACATGTAGGGGGAGCCTATGCATGTTACATGTCTTTCCAAAGCTTTACTTGTTATTCTCTTCATATCTTTATCTAAAAGCTTTCATGTATGTTGTCATCAATTACCAAAAATGGGGAGATTGAAAGCACAAGTGCTCCCTGGGTGATTTTGGTAATTAATGTCAACATATCTCTTATTGGACTAATACTTCTACCTAGTATGTTTCAGATAAGTTCAACAATGGAGTGGCATGGACAAGAGGATGTGGAACCCCTTCAAGATGCTAAGGACAAAGGATTGGCTCAAGCTCAAAGCTCAGTACTCCACATTTTCTATTTTCAGTGATCCAAGATCACATTGAGTCCATAGGAAAGCCAATACTATTAAGAGGGGATGAGGTGTTGCTTAATGGCTTGCTTGCTCAAAGGGCTTAGTGATATGCTCCAAAGCCCTCAACCACTTTCTCACATCCACATATGTCCCAAACCAAAAGTCAAACTCGGCCCCACCGAAACTTTCTATCCCGCGCCACCAAGTTCTCTTGACATAGCCACTGCCAGAAACCCTAATCAATTCGGTCTCACCGATGGGATCTCGGTCTCACCGAGATGGGCTTGCAAACTCTCTGTTGCCTATTGCATTAATTTCGGTCTCACCGAAATATGAAATCGGTCCCACCGAGTTTGCTTGGCCAACTCTCTGTTTTGCTTATTACCCAAATCGGTCCCACCGAGTTTGTGTAATCGGTCCAACCGAGATAAGGCTTTACCCTAACCCTAGCACATCGGTCCCACCGAGTTGATCATGTAGGTCCCACCGAAAATCCTAACGGTCACATTATGAACCAAATCGGTCTGACCGAGTTTCACTATTCAGTCCCACCGAGTTTGGTGATTTGTGTGTAACGGTTAGATTTTGCGTGGAGGCTATATATACCCGTCCACCCACTCTTCATTCATGGAGAGAGCCATTAGAACATGCATTTTCTAAGAGAGAACCACCTACACTTGTGTTGAGGTCAAGATATTCCATTCCAACCACATAAATCTTGATCTCTAGCCTTCCCAAGTTGCTTTCCACTCAAATCATCTTTCTACCAAATCCAATCCTATGAGAGAGAGTTGAGTGTTGGGGAGACTATCATTTGAAGCACAAGAGCAAGGATTTCATCATCAACACACCATCTATTACCTTTTGGAGAGTGGTGTCTCCTAGATTGGTTAGGTGTCACTTGGCAGCCTCCATCAAGATTGTGGAGTTGAACCAAGGAGTTTGTACGGGCAAGGAGATCGCCTACTTCGTGAAGATCTACCCTAGTGAGGCAAGTCCTTCGTGGGCGATGGCCATGGTGGGATAGACAAGGTTGCTTCTTCGTGGACCCTTCATGGGTGGAGCCCTCCGTGGACTCGCGCAACCGTTACCCTTCATGGGTTGAAGTCTCCATCAACGTGGATGTACGATAGCACCACCTATTGGAACCACGGATAAAAAATCTCCGTGTCTCCAATTGCGTTTGCACACTCCAATCCCATCCCTTTACATTCTTGCAATTTGCATGCTTTACTTTCCGCTGCTTATATACTCTTGGCATGCTTGCTTGATATGTATTGTGAATGCTTAAACATGTGCTAAAACTCCACCTTAACTTGAAGAATCTAAAAACTGCCACTTTTCTTGCTAAGGGTCTATTCACCCCCCTCTAGACACCTCTTCTCGATCCTTTCACAAGTTTAAGTCTAACATACTTCCTATGCATAGGCATCTTATAAGCAAACAAATTATCAAGACAAGCAAAACCTAGCATGTCCAAGGAAGAAGAAAGAAACAATAGCAATCTCAACATAACGAGAGGTAATTTAGTAAAGAAAATTTCTACAACCATATTTTCCTCTCTCATAATAATTACATGTGGGATCATACTCAAACTCAACAATATAGCTGTCACATAACATATTCTCTAGATGATCCACATGCATGCAAAGTTGACACTCTTCCAAGATAGTGGGATTAACATGAACTAAAGTCATGACCTCTCCAAACCCACTTTTATCAAAAATTTCATAAGATCGATCATACTCCAAAGTAGTGGGATCATTATTACCTAGAGTTGACACTCTTCCAAACCCACGTTCAATAATATTGCAAACATTATTATCAATTTCATATTCATCATGGGGCATAAATAAATTTTCAAGATCATAATAAGAATCACCCCAATCATGATCATTGCAACAAGTAGTGGACATAGCAAAATTAACATCCCCAAGCTTAGGGTTTTGCATATTATTAGCATAACTGACATTAATAGAATTTATAATAACGTCATTGCAATCATGCTTATTATTCAAGGAGCTATAGTGAATCACTTCATAAATTTATTCATCACAATTTTCAGATTCACGAATTTCAAGCAAAACTTCATAAAGATAATCCAGTGCACACAACTCACTAGAAATTGGTTCATCATAATTGGATCTCTTAAAAAGATTAGCAAGTGGATGAAGATCTATACCAATAGATTTTTAGCAAGCGAAGTTGCAAGCAAATAGAAGACACATGGTAACACAAGCAAACAAAAGATCGAAAGGAAGAAGGGCGAATAAAAAGGCAAATCTTTTCGAAAATCGTTTTAGAAGTGGGGGAGAGAAAAATGAGAGGCAAATGGAGAATAATGTAATGCAAGAGATGAGAGTTTATGATGGGTAGTTGGTATGTCTTGCCTTGGCGTAGATCTCCCCGGCAACGGCGCCAGAAATTCTTCCTGCTACTTCTTGAGCTTGCGTTGGTTTTTCCCTTGAAGAGGAAAGGGTGATGCAGCAAAGTAGAGATAAGTATTTCCCTCAGTTAGAGAACCAAGGTATCAATCCAGTAGGAGACAACGCAAAAATCACCAATACCTGCACAAACAATCAAACAACTTGCACCCAACGCGATAAAGGGGTTGTCAATCCCTTCACGTTTACTTGCAAAAGTGAGATCTGATAGAGATAGATGAAACTAAACAAATGATAAAGTATATATTTTAGGGTTTTTTGGTTTATAGATAGGAAAGTAAAAGATTGCAAAATAGTATATCGGAAACTAGTATGATGGAAAATAGACCCAGGGGCCATAGTTTCACTAGAGGCTTCTCTCAAGATAGCAAATAATATGGTGGTGAACAAGTTACTGTCGAGCAATTGATAGAAAAGCGCAAAGTTGTGACGATATCTAAGGCAATGATTATGTAATATAGGCATCACGTCCGTGTCAAGTATAGCGAAATGATTCTTCATCTACTACTATTACTCCACACATCGACCGACTCCTGCCTGCATCTAGAGTATTAAGTTCATGAAGAACAGAGTAACCATTAAGTAAGATGACATGATGTAGAGGAATAAACTCAAGCAATATGATGTAAACACCATCTTTTTATACTCGATAGAAACAATACAATACATGCCTTGCTGCCCCTACTGTCACTGGGAAAGGACACCGCAATATTGAACCCAAAGCTAAGCACTTCTCCCATTGTAAGAAAAACCAATCTAGTTGGCCAAACCAAACCGATACTTCGAAGAGAATTACAAAGATATCAAATCATGCATATAAGAATTCAGAGAAGCTTCAAATAATATGCATAGATAAGCTGATCATAAATCCACAATTCATCGGATCTCGACAAACACACCGCAAAAGCAGATTACATCGGATAGATCTCCAAGAACATCGAGGAGAACATGGTATTGAGAATCAAAGAGAGAGAAGAAGCCATCTAGCTACTAGCTATGGACCCGTAGGTCTGAGGTAAACTACTCACGCTTCATCGGAAGGGAAATAGAGTTGATGTAGAAGCCCTCCGTGATCGAATCCCCCTCCGGCAGGATGCCGGAAAAGACCCTAACATGGGATCTCACGGGTACAAAAGGTTGCGGCGGTGGAAAAGTGTTTTCGTGGATGCTTCTGAGGGTTTTGGAATATATGTGAATATATAGGATGAAGAAGTAGGTCGGTGGAGTCACGGGGGCCCCACAAGGCAGGGAGGCACGCCCTACCCCCTGGGTGCGCCCTCCATCTTTGTGGCCGCCTCGTGGCTCTTCTGACTTGCACTCCAAGTCCAACAGGTGTCTTCTGGTCTAAGAAAAATCATCACGAAAGTTTTATTCCGTTTGGACTCCGTTTGGTATTCCTTTTCCGCGAAACTCAAAAACAAGGAAAAAACAGAAACTAGCACTGGGCTCTAGGTTAATAGGTTAGTCCCAAAAATAATATAAAATAGGGATAATTGATTTGGTGCCCTTAGTTGGACACTGCAAGATTGAACCCAAAGCTAAGCACTTCTCCCATTGCAAGAAAAACCAATCTAGTTGGCCAAACCAAACCGATAGTTCGAAGAGAATTACAAAGATATCAAATCTTGCATATAAGAATTCAGAGAAGCTTAAAATAATATTCATAGATAAGTTGATCATAAATCCACAATTCATCGGATCTCTACGAACACACCGCAAAAGAAGATTACATCGGATAGATCACCAAGAACATCGAGGAGAATATGGTATTGAGAATCAAAGAGAGAGAAGAAGCCATCTAGCTACTAGCTATGGACCCGTAGGTCCGAGGTAAACTACTCACGCTTCATCGGAAGGGCAATAGTGTTGATGTAGAAGCCCTCCGTGATCGAATCCCCCTCCGGCGGGATGCCGGAAAAGGCCCCAAGATGGGATCTCACGGGTACAGAAGGTTGCGGCGGTAGAAAAGTGTTTTCGTGGTTGCTTCTGAGGGTTTTGGAATATATGTGAATATATAGGATGAAGAAGTAGATCGGTGGAGTCACGGGGGGCCCACAAGTCAGGGGGTGCGCTCTACCCCCCTAGGTGCGCCCTCCACCCTTGTGGCCGCCTCGTGGCTCTTCTGACTTGCACTCTAAGTCCAACAGGTGTCTTCTGGTCCAAGAAAAATCATCGCGAATGTTTTATTCCGTTTGGACTCCGTTTGGTATTCCTTTTCTGCGAAACTCAAAAACAAGGAAAAAACAGAAACTGGCACTGGGCTCTAGGTTAATAGGTTAGTCCCCAAAATAATATAAAATAGGGATAATTAATTTGGTGCCCTTAGTTGTGTCCCCCTCGGCAGGTTTGCCCCTAGTTTTCGGAAACCCTCGTTCTTGCCCAACTCACTTTGGTTTCTTTGTGCTTTTGCCCTCCCGTCACGGTTCCGTCTAGTCAGAACCGTTTGACCGCTACCGGCGCTAGATTTAGGACACGGCTTGCCCCCCGTTCGTGCTCACTCGCTTGTTCCCCCCTCACTCTCTCGTTCCCCATTCCTCCCTTCACTCTCTCTCCCCTGTCCAAACCCTAGTTCGTCGACACCTCAACACCAAATCCACAAACCCTAGGGGCACCATGATGTCTACTACACAACCTTCTTCTTGTAGACATTGTTGGGCCTCCAAGTGCAGAGGTTTGTAGGACAGTAGCAAATTTCCCTCAAGTGGATGACCGAAGGTTTATCAATCCGTGGGAGGCGTAGGTTGAAGATGGTCTCTCCCAAACAACCCTGCAACCAAATAACAAAGAGTCTCTTGTGTCCCCAACACACCCAATACAATGGTAAATTGTATAGGTGCACTAGTTCGGCGAAGAGATGGTGATCCAAGTGCAATATGGATGGTAGATATGGGTATTTGTAATCTGAAAATATAAAAACAGCAAGGTAACTAATGATAAAAGTGAGCGAAAACGGTATTGCAATGCTAGGAAACAAGGCCTAGGGTTCATACTTTCACTAGTGCAAGTTCTCTCAACAATAATAACATAATTGGATCATGTAACTATCCCTCAACATGCAACAAAGAGTCACTCCAAAGTCACTAATAGCGGAGAACAAACGAAGAGATTATGGTAGGGTACGAAACCACCTCAAAGTTATTCTTTCTGATCGATCTATTCAAGAGTCCGTAGTAAAATAACACGGAGCTATTCTTTCCGTTTGATCTATCATAGAGTTCGTACTAGAATAACACCTTAAGACACAAATCAACCAAAACCCTAATGTCACCTAGATACTCCAATGTCACCTCAAGTATCCGTGGGTATGATTATACGATATGCATCACACAATCTCAGATTCATCTATTCAACCAACACAAAGAACTTCAAAGAGTGCCCCAAAGTTTCTACCGGAGAGTCAAGACGAAAACCTGTGCCAACCCCTATGCATAAGTTCACAATGTTACGGAACCCGCAAGTTGATCACCAAAACATACATCAAGTAGATCACGTGATATCCCATTGTCACCACAGATAAGCACATGTAAGACATACATCAAGTGTTCTCAAATCCTTAAAGACTCAATCCGATAAGATAACTTCAAAGGGAAAACTCAATCCATTACAAGAGAGTAGAGGGGGAGAAACATCATAGATCCAACTCTAATAGCAAAGCTCGCGATACATCAAGATCGTACCACCTCAAGAACACGAGAGAGAGAGATCAAACACATAGCTACTGGTACATACCCTCAGCCCCGAGGGTGAACTACTCCCTCCTCGTCATGGAGAGCGCCGGGATGATGAAGATGGCCACCGGTGAGGGCTCCCCCCTCCAGCAGGGTACCAAAATGGGTATAGATTGGTTTTCGGTGGATACAGAGGCTTGCGGCGGCGGAACTCCCGATCTAGGTTTCTTTCTAGAAGTTTCTGTATATATAAGAGGTTTTGGCGTCGAGAACAAGTCAGGGGGGTCTCCGGGCTGTCCACGAGGTAGGGAGGCACGCACAGGGGGGTGGGCGCGCCCCCCACCCTCGTGGGCAGCCCGGGACTCTTCTGGCCCAACTCTTTTACTCCATGGCCTTCTTCTGGTCCAAAAATAAGTTCCGTGAAGTTTCAGGTCAATTGGACTCCGTTTGGTTTTCCTTTTCTGCGAAACTCAAAAACAAGGAAAAAACAGAAACTGGCACTGGGCTCTAGGTTAATAGGTTAGTCCCAAAAATCATATAAAATAACATATAAATGCATATAAAACATCCAAGATTGATAATATAATAGCATGGAACAATCAAAAATTATAGATACGTTGGAGATGTATCACACCACCACCACAACGTCGTCTGCAGCACCACCACATCCATTTCCAGGCGATGGGGGAGAATGGAGAAACCCTAGGTGGCGGCCGCCACCACAAGAAGGGTGTTGGGAATCGTAGCATAATTTTAAAATTTTCCTACGTTCACCAAGATGCATCTATGGAATATACTAGCAACGAGGGGAAGGGAGTGCATCTACATACCCTTGTAGATCGCGAGCGGAAGCGTTCCAATGAACGTGGATAACGGAGTCGTACTCGCCGTGATCCAAATCACCGATGACCGAGTGCCGAACGGACGGCACCTCCGCGTTCAACACACGTACGGTGCAGCGACGTCTCCTCCTTCTTGATCCAGCAAGGGGAAAGGAGAGGTTGATGGAGATCCAACAGCACGACGGCGTGGTGGTGGATGTAGCGGGTCTCGGCAGGGCTTTGCTAAGCTTCTGCGAGAGAGAGAGGTGTTGCAGGGGAGGAGGGAGGCGCCCAAGGCTGTTGTGTGCTGCCCTCCCCCCCTTTATATAGGCCCCCTGGGGGGGCGCCGGCCCCAAGATATGGGATCTCAAGGGGGGGGGGGGCGGCGGCCACAAGGGGGGGAAGGGGTTGCCTTGCCCCCCAAGGCAAGGGGGAACTCCCCCCTAGGGTTCCCAACCCTAGGCGCATGGGGGGGGCCCAAGGGGGGCGCCCCAGCCCACTAAGGGCTGGTTCCCTTCCACTTTCAGCCCACGGGGCCCTCCGGGATAGGTGGCCCCACCCGGTGGACCCCCGGGACCCTTCCGGTGGTCCCGGTACAATACCGGTAACCCCCGAAACTTTCCCGGTGGCCGAAACTGGACTTCCTATATATAATTCTTCACCTCCGGACCATTCCGGAACCTCTCGTGACGTCCGGGATCTCATCCGGGACTCCGAACAACTTTCGGGTTTCCGCATACATATATCTCTACAACCCTAGCGTCACCGAACCTTAAGTGTGTAGACCCTACGGGTTCGGGAGACATGCAGACATGACCGAGACGCCTCTCTGGTCAATAACCAACAGCGGGATCTAGATACCCATGTCGGCTCCCACATGTTCCACGATGATCTCATCGGATGAACCACGGTGTCGAGGATTCAATCAATCCGTATGCAATTCCCTTTGTCAATCGGTATGTTACTTGCCCGAGATTCGATCGTCGGTATCCCAATACCTTGTTCAATCTCGTTACCGGCAAGTCTCTTTACTCGTACCGCAATGCATGATCCCGTGACTAACGCCTTAGTCACATTGAGCTCATTATGATGATGCATTACCGAGTGGGCCCAGAGATACCTCTCCGTCACACGGAGTGACAAATCCCAGTCTCGATCCGTGCCAACCCAACAGACACTTTCGGAGATACCCGTAGTGCACCTTTATAGTCACCCAGTTACGTTGTGATGTTTGGCACACCCAAAGCACTCCTACGGTATCCGGGAGTTGCACGATCTCATGGTCTAGGGAAAAGATACTTGACATTGGAAAAGCTCTAGCAAACGAAACTACACAATCTTTTATGCTATGCTTAGGATTGGGTCTTGTCCATCACATCATTCTCCTAATGATGTGATCCCGTTATCAATGACATCCAATGTCCATAGTCAGGAAACCATGACTATCTGTTGATCAACGAGCTAGTCAACTAGAGGCTTACTAGGGACACTTTGTGGTCTATGTATTCACACATGTATTACGATTTCCGGACAATACAATTATAGCATGAATAATAGACAATTATCATGAACAAAGAAATATAATAATAACCATTTATTATTGCCTCTAGGGCATATTTCCAACAGTCTCCCACTTGCACTAGAGTCAATAATCTAGTTACATTGTGATGAATCGAACACCCATTGCGTCCTGGTGTTGATCATGTTTTGCCCTAGGGAGAGGTTTAGTCAACGGATCTGCTACATTCAGGTCCGTATGTACTTTACAAATATCTATGTCTCCATTTTGAACACTTTCACGAATGGAGTTGAAGCGACGCTTGATATGCCTGGTCTTCCTGTGAAACCTGGGCTCCTTCGCAAGGGCAATAGCTCCAGTGTTGTCACAGAAGAGAGTCATCGGGCCCGACGCATTGGGAATCACCCCTAGGTCGGTAATGAACTCCTTCATCCAGACTGCTTCCTGTGCTGCCTCCGAGGCTGCCATGTACTCCGCTTCACATGTAGATCCCGCCACGACGCTTTGCTTGCAACTGCACCAGCTTACTGCTCCTCCATTCAATATATACACGTATCCGGTCTGTGACTTTGAGTCATCCAGATCTGTGTCGAAGCTAGCGTCGACGTAACCCTTTACGACGAGCTCTTCGTCACCTCCATAAACGAGAAACATATCCTTAGTCCTCTTCAGGTACTTCAGGATATTCTTGACCGCTGTCCAGTGTTCCTTGCCGGGATTACTTTGGTACCTTCCTACCAAACTTACGGCAAGGTATACATCAGGTCTGGTACACAGCATGGCATACATAATAGACCCTATGGCCGAGGCATAGGGGATGACACTCATCTCTTCTATATCTTCTGCCGTGGTCGGGCATTGAGCCGTGCTCAATTGCACACCTTGCAATACAGGCAAGAACCCCTTCTTGGACCGATCCATATTGAACTTCTTCAATATCTTGTCAAGGTATGTACTTTGTGAAAGACCAATGAGGCGTCTTGATCTATCTCTATAGATCTTGATGCCTAATATATAAGCAGCTTCTCCAAGGTCCTTCATTGAAAAACACTTATTCAAATAGGCCTTTATACTTTCCAAGAATTCTATATCATTTCCCATCAATAGTATGTCATCCACATATAATATGAGAAATGCTACAGAGCTCCCACTCACTTTCTTGTAAACACAGGCTTCTCCATAAGTCTGTGTAAACCCAAACGCTTTGATCATCTCATCAAAGTGAATGTTCCAACTCCGAGATGCTTGCACCAGCCCATAGATTGAGCGCTGGAGCTTGCACACTTTGTTAGCATTCTTAGGATCGACAAAACCTTCCGGCTGCATCATATACAACTCTTCCTTAAGGAAGCCGTTAAGGAATGCCGTTTTGACGTCCATCTGCCATATCTCATAATCATTGTATGCGGCAATTGCTAACATGATTCGGACGGACTTCAGCTTCGCTACGGGTGAGAAAGTCTCATCGTAGTCAACCCCTTGAACTTGTCGATAACCCTTAGTGACAAGTCGAGCTTTGTAGATGGTCACATTACCATCTGCGTCCGTCTTCTTCTTAAAGATCCATTTGTTTTCTATGGCTCGCCGCTCATCGGGCAAGTCAGTCAAAGTCCATACTTTGTTTTCATACATGGATTCTATCTCGGATTTCATGGCTTCTAGCCATTTGTCGGAATCCGGGCCCACCATCGCTTCTTCATAGTTCGAAGGTTCACCGTTGTCTAACAACATGATTTCTAGGACAGGGTTGCCGTACCACTCTGGTGCGGAACGTGTCCTTGTGGACCTACGAAGTTCAGTAACTTGATCTGAAGCTTCATGATCATCATCATTAACTTCCTCCCCAGTCGGTGTAGGCACCTCAGGAACAATTTCCCGCGCTGCGCTATTTTCCGGTTCGGAAGGGGTGACTATCACCTCATCAAGTTCCACTTTCCTCCCACTCAATTCTTTCGAGAGAAACTCTTTCTCTAGAAAGGACCCGTTCTTGGCAACGAAGATCTTGCCTTTGGATCTGAGGTAGAAGGTATACCCAATAGTTTCCTTAGGGTATCCTATGAAGACGCATTTTTCCGATTTGGGTTCGAGCTTTTCAGGTTGAAGTTTCTTGACATAAGCATCGCATCCCCAAACTTTTAGAAACGACAGCTTAGGTTTCTTCCCAAACCATAATTCATACGGTGTCGTCTCAAGGGATTTAGACGATGCCCTATTTAAAGTGAATGCGGCAGGCTCTAAAGCATAACCCCAAAATGAGAGCGGTAAATCGGTAAGAGACATCATAGATCGCACCATATCCAATAGAGTGCGATTACGACGTTCGGACACACCATTTCTCTGAGGTGTTCCAGGCGGCGTGAGTTGTGAAACTATTCCACATTTCCTTAAGTGTGTACCAAATTCGTGACTTAAATATTCTCCACCACGATCTGATCGTAAGAATTTTATTTTCCTGTCACGTTGATTCTCGACTTCACTCTGAAATTCTTTGAACTTTTCAAAGGTTTCAGACTTGTGTTTCATTAGGTAGACATACCCATATCTACTTAAATCATCAGTGAGAGTGAGAACATAACGATATCCTCCGCGAACCTCAACATTCATTGGACTACACACATCGGTATGTATGATTTCCAATAAGTTGGTTGCTCGCTCCATTGTTCCGGAGAACGGAGTCTTGGTCATCTTACCCATGAGGCATGGTTCGCACGTGTCAAATGATTCATAATCAAGAGACTCCAAAAGTCCATCTGCATGGAGCTTCTTCATGCGCTTGACACCAATGTGACCAAGGCGGCAGTTCCACAAGTATGTGGGACTATCGTTATCAACTTTACATCTTTTGGTATTCACACTATGAACATGTGTAACATCACGTTCGAGATTCATCAAAAATAAACCATTGACCAGCGGGGCATGACCATAAAACATATCTCTCAAATAAATAGAACAACCATTATTCTCGGATTTAAATGAGTAGCCATCTCGAATTAAACGAGATCCAGATACAATGTTCATGCTCAAAGCTGGCACTAAATAACAATTATTGAGGTTTAAAACTAATCCCGTGGGTAGATGCAGAGGTAGCGTGCCGACGGCGATCACATCGACCTTGGAACCATTCCCGACGCGCATCGTCACCTCGTCCTTTGCCAGTCTCCATTTATTCCGTAGTTCCTGTTTTGAGTTACAAATATGAGCAACCGCACCGGTATCAAATACCCAGGAGCTACTACGAGTACTGGTAAGGTACACATCAATTACTTGTATATCACATATACCTTGGGTGTTGCCGGCCTTCTTCTTGTCCGCTAAGTATTTGGGGAAGTTCCGCTTCCAGTGACCACTTGACTGGCAATAAAAGCACTCAGTCTCGGGCTTGGGTCCATTCTTTGACTTCTTCCCAGTAACTGGTTTACCGGGTGCGGCAACTCCCTTGCCGTCCTTCTTGAAGTTCTTCTTACCCTTGCCCTTCTTGAACTTAGTGGTTTTATTCACCATCAACACTTGATGTTCTTTTCTGATCTCCCCTTCCGCTGATTTCAGCATTGAATATACCTCGGGAATGGTCTTTTCCATCCCCTGCATATTGTAGTTCATCACAAAGCTCTTGTAGCTTGGTGGAAGCGACTGGAGGATTCTGTCAATGACTGCGTCATCCGGGAGATTAACTCCCAGCTGAGACAAGCGGTTGTGCAACCCAGACATTCTGAGTATGTGCTCACTAACATAACTGTTCTCCTCCATTTTACAGCTGAAGAACTTGTCGGAGACTTCATATCTCTCGACCCGGGCATGAGCTTGAAAAACCAGTTTCAGCTCCTCGAACATCTCATATGCTCCATGTTTCTCAAAACGCTTTTGGAGACCCGGTTCTAAGCTGTAAAGCATGCCGCACTGAACGAGGGAGTAATCATCAGCACGCTGCTGCCAAGCGTTCATAACGTCTTGGTTCTCAGGGATTGGTGCTTCACCTAGCGGTGCTTCTAAGACATAATCTTTCTTGGCTACTATGAGGATGAGCCTCAGGTTCCGGACCCAGTCCGTATAATTGCTGCCATCATCTTTCAGCTTGGTTTTCTCTAGGAACGTGTTGAAATTGAGGACAACGTTGGCCATTTGATCTACAAGACATAGTGTAAAGATTTTTAGACTAAGTTCATGATAATTGAGTTCATCTAATCAAATTATTTAATGAACTCCCACTCAGATAGACATCCCTCTAGTCATCTAAGTGAAACATGATCCGAGTCAACTAGGCCGTGTCCGATCATCACGTGAGACGGACTAGTCAAGATCGATGAACATCTCCATGTTGATCGTATCTTCTATACGACTCATGCTCGACCTTTCGGTCCTCCGTGTTCCGAGGCCATGTCTGTACATGCTAGGCTCGTCAAGTCAACCTAAGTGTATTGCGTGTGTTCCGAGGCCATGTCTGTACATGCTAGGCTCGTCAACACCCGTTGTATTCGAACGTTAGAATCTATCACACCCGATCATCACGTGGTGCTTCGAAACAACGAACCTTCGCAACGGTGCACAGTTAGGGTGAACACTTTCTTGAAATTATTATAAGGGATCATCCTACTTGCTACCGTCGTTCTAAGCAAATAAGATGCAAAAACATGATAAACATCACATGCAATCAAATAGTGACATGATATGGCCAATATCATCATGCTCCTTTGATCTCCATCTTCGGGGCACCATGATCATCTTTGTCACCGGCATGACACCATGATCTCCATCATTGTGTCTTCATGAAGTCGTCACGCCAACGATTACTTCTACTTGTATGGCTAACGCGTTTAGCAACAAAGTAAAGTAAATTACATGGCGTTATTCAATGACACGCAGGTCATTCAAAATAATAAAGACAACTCCTATGGCTCCTGCCGGTTGTCATACTCATCGACATGCAAGTCGTGATTCCTATTACAAGAATATGATCAATCTCATACATCACATATATCATTCATCACATCTTCTGGCCATATCACATCACATAGCACTTGCTGCAAAAACAAGTTAGACGTCCTCTAATTGTTGTTGCAAGTTTTTACGTGGTTTGTAGGTTTCTAGCAAGAACGTTTTCTTACCTACGTATGACCACAACGTGACTTGCCAATTTCTATTTACCCTTCATAAGGACCCTTTTCATCGAATCCGTTCCGACTAAAGTAGGAGAGACAGACACCCGCTAGCCACCTTATGCAACTTGTGCATGTCAGTCGGTGGAACCTGTCTCACGTAAGCGTATGTGTAAGGTCGGTCCGGGCCGCTTCATCCTACAATGCCGCCGAAACAAGAAACGACTAGTAGCGGCAAGAAGAATTGGCAAACTCAACGCCCACAACTGCTTTGTGTTCTACTCGTGCATAGTAACTACGCATAGACCTGGCTCATGACGCCACTGTTGGGAATCGTAGCATAATTTTAAAATTTTCCTACGTTCACCAAGATGCATCTATGGAGTATACTAGCAACGAGGGGAAGGGAGTGCATCTACATACCCTTGTAGATCGCGAGCGGAAGCGTTCCAATGAACATGGATGACGGAGTCGTACTCGCCGTGATCCAAATCACCGATGACCGAGTGCCGAACGGAGGGCACCTCCGCGTTCAACACACATATGGTGCAGCGACGTCTCCTCCTTCTTGATCCAGCAAGGGGAAAGGAGAGGTTGATGGAGATCCAACAGCACGACGGCGTGGTGGTGGATGTAGCGGGTCTCGGCAGGGCTTTGCTAAGCTTCTGCGAGAGAGAGAGAGGTGTTGCAGGGGAGGAGGGAGGCGCCCAAGGCTGTTGTGTGCTGCCCTCCCCCCTTTATATAGGCCCCCTGGGGGGGCGCCGGCCCCAAGATATGGGATCTCAAGGGGGGGGCGGCGGCCACAAGGGGGGAAGGGGTTGCCTTGCCCCCCAAGGCAAGGGGGAACTCCCCCTAGGGTTCCCAACCCTAGGCGCATGGGGGGAGGCCCAAGGGGGGCGCCCCAGCCCACTAAGGGCTGGTTCCCTTCCACTTTCAGCCCACGTGGCCCTCCGGGATAGGTGGCCCCACCCGGTGGACCCCCGGGACCCTTCCGGTGGTCCCGGTACAATACCGGTAACCCCCAAAACTTTCCCGGTGGCCGAAACTGGACTTCCTATATATAATTCTTCACCTCCGGACCATTCCGGAACCTCTCGTGACGTCCGGGATCTCATCCGGGACTCCGAACAACTTTTGGGTTTCCGCATACATATATCTCTACAACCCTAGCGTCACCGAACCTTAAGTGTGTAGACCCTACGGGTTCGGGAGACATGCAGACATGACCGAGACGCCTCTCTGGTCAATAACCAACAGCGGGATCTGGATACCCATGTAGAGTATCCATGGGGATTGTTTGATGCTGTTGAAATAAGATATTGGGACAGTTCAAAGGAGAGTTGGAACCCTTTACAGTGTGATGATGAGTTAGGTTTGATGTTTGCAAGAAATAACAGAGACAAGGTCATGCAATTTGGAAATTACAGTAATTCAGAGAAAGAGAGGAGAAAGGTGTGAGAAAATACCTGCATCTAGGACAACTGCTGGAGGGACCAGAGGTAGAAGAAGGGGTAGACCATGTGCATCCAGGCCATGAGCTAGCAGTACTCCTAGTGCTCCTGGCACTAGTGCAGCAAGTGCTAGTAGCACCCCAACTGCTCCAAGTGTCACTGAGAAACAAGATGATCAACCTGATCCAGTTGTGGAGGAAGCACTGCCTGATGCACCTATTTTGTCTGATGAGGAGGATGAGAAGCTTTATCCAGGTTATGTACAACAAAATAATCAGGAACATGCAGCAAATGAAGACTACATACCTGTAGAATTTCCATATACTGATGAAGATGAGAGGCAAGAGGATCATGACATGGGAGCAGAAATGCAGTTGGAACATTCTCAATCAAGTCTGAAACTGAGTACATCACACTGAAGAGTGACCAGAGTAGGTTCACCATTAAATGTGCCTATGACAGGTGTAAGTGGAGGCTGCATGTATCTGTGATGAGGAGGAGCACTTTGTTTCAGGTACTAGCTATTTTGTTTACTACTATTTGTTTTAAAATTGTGACTTTTTGTTTTACCTATGTTGTTCTGATTGACCATTTGTTTTATTTTCATATCGAAGTGAACCCCCACCCTCACACATGTCCTAGTGTGAACAGATCTCAGAGATTGAGAGCTGCAAAAAGAAGGTGGATTGCATATGCTTCTATGGCTTGGATAAAAAAATCCAGGGATTGGCACAAAGAAAATTCGGGGTAGGTTGTTAGAGAAGTATGGTCTTGAGGTGCCTTACAGAAGATGCTACTATGGTAAGGAAATGGCACTTGACAAGATATATGGTAAGTACAGTGATAGTTTTCAGTTACTTTTTGCTTTCAAAGCAGAAGTAGAGAGGGCATCACCAGACAGTGTTGTTGACATTGACCATCACACAGTGGAGTACAAGTTAAAAGGAAATAAATTCTACAAAGAGTGTTTTAGAAGGGTTTTTGTCTGTTTCAAAGCTTGTCGGAAGGGGTTTCTAGAGGGGTGCAGGCCATACTTGGCTGTAGATGCAACTGCATTCCATGGTA
This sequence comes from Triticum aestivum, assembly GCF_018294505.1. Classification (NCBI taxonomy): domain Eukaryota; kingdom Viridiplantae; phylum Streptophyta; class Magnoliopsida; order Poales; family Poaceae; genus Triticum; species Triticum aestivum. The sequence goes on from NC_057805.1 coordinate 75,069,454, forward strand.
GGTTTAGGGGCCAACTTGTAGCAGCATGTGCCCTAGATGCACACAATTGGTTATTTCCTATTGCATATGGTGTTCTTGAAGTGGAGTCCACTAAGAGTTGGACATGGTTTTTGAATAATTTGAAGAAAGCTATAGGACATCCTGAAGGATTAGTTATCCATACTGATGCTTGCAAAGGACTGGAGAGTGCTGTTGATGATGTTTATCCTGGAGTTGAGCACAGAGAGTGCATGAAACATTTGTCTCAAAATTTTGGCAAGAAATTCAAAGGGAAATTTTATGATGACAATCTGTGGCCTTGCTCACTAACTTACAGCATCAAAAAGCACAATTATCATCTGAACCAGTTGAAAAGCAAGCCCAAAGTAAAGGAGTATCTTGAGGAGCACCACACCAAAATCTGGGCTAGAACTAATTTCACTTAGTTGAGCAAGGTTGACTATCTAAATAACAATCTAGCTGAATCATTCAACTCTAGAATCAAGAAATACAAGGGCCTACACCTAGTTAACCTGCTTGACAAGACCAGGCAGTACATTATGGAGAAGTTTGACCTAAGAAAAAGAATTTGCATTGACCATTTCATTGGGCACAACATCGATCATACCAGTAGTAATGAAGGCATTAATGGAGAAAACTAAAGGTTTGGAGATGAGCATTGTGAGAAGAAGCCCAACAGAGGCTGAGGTAACTGCAACTAATAGAGAGAAGAGAGAATGGAGGTATCCTGTGGACCTGGAGAAATGGACTTGCAGTTGCAGGCAATGGTAGGTCACTGGTAAGCCCTGCATCCATGCACTTTTCTTCATTACTTCTCTAAGGGGTGATGCTAGTGCAATTGATAAGTATGTCCATAAGTACTACTCTGTTGAAATGTTCAGAGCCACTTAGGCTGAAAACCTACCAGCTTTGGAAGGCAAGCAGCAATGGGACATTGTAGATCCTGGATTCAAGTTATGTGCTCCTGTTCAGAAGCAAGCACCAGGCAGGCCAAGAAAACAGAGGATTAGAGCAAGCAGTTAAGGAAAGGGCCTTGGGCCAAGGAAGAAGAAGTGCAAAAGGTGTGGCAGATGTGGACACCAAGCCAAGGGATGCACACGATCTGTTGATCCAGCTTTTGGAGAAGAAGAGCATTGGGGTGCACAAATTGCAGATGATCATCCAACAGCAAATGAGCCAGCAATAGCATAAGTGCAAGACGAGGATGAGGATGAGGATCAGCCAATACCTGATGTAGTCCAGCATGAAATGCGACCACCAAAGGAACCATCTCATGAAGCATCTACACAAGCAAGTGTAGTAAGGTATGTGCAATTCTCACATCCATTTCTTTTCATGCATACCTTACAATTTGTGACATATTTGCAATTGTTTAGCCCTAGGAAAAACTATAAAAAAAGCAGCAGATAGAGGAGCTTCTCCAAGGTGTGTGAAAGAGAAGAGAGGTGGAGATGTACAACCAGCAACTACATTCTCAGCTACTGGAAGCAGTGTTGACAGCAAGGTTGTTCCTCCTACATCAAAAGGACTAGCACAAAACCAAGCTCCACCAACTGTCCCCAACCCAGCCAGAAACACTAGAAGCAAGGCAAGGGAAGCTCCAAACCCAGCCAGAAACACCAGGAGCAAAAAACTGAAGTTCTAGATGTTGTTATGAACTAGGTGGTGTTTTTACACCTTTTATTTACTATATGTGTACTGTGTGCTGTTACTAAACTTTTGAGATGCACCTGTTATCTGTATTGTGTGCTATGGTGTTGTTATGCACAATGTGGTCTAATCTTAAGGTTGTCGAACTTGTGTCATTCATCTGTGATGCACAATGTTGTATGATCTCAAGTTGTTGTTGAACTTGTGTCATTCAACTCTGATGCACAATGTTGTATGATCTCAAGTTGTTGTTGAACTTGTGTCATTCATCTGTCATTTCACAAGTTTCCGATCAAATTGAGCTGGCAAGATCAAATTCACTTGGCAAGATCAAATTCATCCACCAAACCACATTTGAAAAGTTTAAGACCACATTTGATAACAACAACAGCTGGGAATACCAAACTACTACAGCTGACATCGAACAACTGCATAATTTCTTCGACAACTACCATAGTAGTACAACTATCATACTAATTCCCACAAGCAACAGTGCGCACAACAGCAGGATCTCATCTCTCTCTCTAAGCTTATTCTTCAAATCCTTGTTCTTCCTTGCCAGCTCAATATTTTCCTTCTTCAAATGGTGGCACTTGATCCAACTGCCTTCAACCTCAGCGTGCAAGTCTTCAAAAGCTAGTCCAACACGCAATGGAGGAGCTGGGTCAACCCAAACCACCCAATCACACTCATCTGGTAACTAATTGTAGATCAAGAGTCATAATTATAAAGTAAACATTAGAGAGCAAAATACAAATCTGGATCAAATTGACATGAACTTACATCCAATAGGCAACCTAAAAAATGGCGGCCACTGCTTGCACCACCCCATGATACACGGCGGGCAGGAACAAGGCCATGACCGGGGCATCGATGCTTCGACAGAAACTCCAAGCCGAAATAAGACTCGTCGGGAAGATAAAACTCTGATGAATGCTGCACAATCCCGACCCCATCGACCTAAAAAAAGTCAAATTTCCCCCTAAATGTCACAAACCCTAGCTTTGAAGCCCAAAATGTCAGGTAGGGTGGAGAAGCACGACCCCACCACATTGCTTACCTCTCCGGTCGTCGGCGAGAAGCTAGATGAGCCTGAGCTCGCCATCGCACCGGCTCCTTCCTCTCCTGCTTCCCGCTCCCCCCTCCAATCTGGCCGCGCCTTACCTTCCTCTGTTTTTCGCGAGAGCTGGCTGAGGACGAAGGGGTACTGAAGTTAGCAGCCACAAGGGCAAAAAGTCCAAAATCTGGCGCTGGTAGCGGTCAAACGGCGCTGACTGGACGGAACCGTGCCAGAAGGGCAAAGGAATAAGAAAACCAAAGTGAGTTGGGCAAGAACGAGGGTTTTCGGAAACTAGGGGCAAACCTGCCGAGGGTGACACAACTAGGGGTATAAAATCAATTTTCCCTATAAAATAGCATATTAATGCATATAAAACATCCAAAACAAATAATATAATAGCATGGAACAATAAAAAAATATAGATACGTTGGAGACGTATCATGGCCCCTCCCGCCTTTCCCTCCTCAGGAGAGAAAGGAAAAGGGGGGCGCCACCTCCTCCTTCGTTCCTCCCGCACTTATATAAGGAAGGGGGCGCCACCTGGGAAGGGACCCCAAGTAGGATTCGGCCTACTTGGGGGCGCCTCCTGGCTGCTCCCTCCTCCCCCACCTATATATGTGGGAGGGGGGCACCTAGGATAACACAACATTGTCTTAGCCGTGTGCGGCGCCCCTTCCAAAAAAGTTTCCCTGCGTTCGGACTCCGTTTGGTATTGATTTCCTGCGATGTAAAAAACATGCAAAAAACAACAACTCGCACTTGGCAGTATGTCAATAGGTTAGTACCAAAAATGATATAAAATGATTATAAAATGATTGTAAAACATCTGTCACAGCCTGATTTTTGGCCCTTTCTTTTTCTTTTGTTTTTCTGAGATTTTTGCTTGAGTTTTCTTTTTCCATGGCTTTGTGGTTTGGAAACTGAAGAAGATGCCCTCTTCTTCATTTCCATAGTGGCTTGTCATCCTCAAACCCTTCCCAAGACCTTGCCATTTTTATCCTAGCCCAACCCCAATATTCTTTTTCTAGGGAATATTCCCTTTTCTATTAAAGGAATAACCCTGTCTGCCCTAGGTTGTGAAGCAACCTATATTTCCATCACTCCTAAAATTCCCAAATAATTCTCATAAATTATTTGGGTCATATCTTCCTCAAATATGGCAAAATATTTCATTTCCCATGTTTATCATCATCCTCAAATAATTCATTTCCTATTCTGCCCTAAATGGCACATTGTGAAGCAAGTGCTATTTTCCTTTGCCCAATTGACCCCAAACCTTTTGGACACCTTTTCATGTCCAAATAATTGCCTCATGACAAATTTCAACTGAATTTGCCTAGTAAATGTTTCCTGAGCAATTTCTCAAAGTTCCTGTCCGAGGGAATTGGTTGTGAAGGAAGTACTAGCTAGGTCAATCCAATTGAGTTGAATTTTTGCATGGTCTTTCATATCATCAAATAAAATCTCTCCAAAAGATTTGAGCTCATGCTCTGCATCCCTGTGAGCACAGCTTCAAATCTTTGTTTCTGCCCAAAGTTTCAGTTAGTGAAGCAACTATATTTTATCTTGCTCCATTATGGCTGTAAATTTTCCTAGGCCTTCTCTTATCCAAATAACCTATCTCCACCCAATTTGGGCATATTCCATCTAGCCAATTTTCCTCTAGAATTTTTGCAAGTTTCTGGTCAGTGGAAATGTTTGTGAAGGAAGTACCATTTTGGTTTATCCAAATGGTATGAAACCTTTTGCAGCATCTTCACATGACCAAATAACCCTGCCTTGCCAAATTTTAGATCAAGTTGATACTCCATGTGAGTGCATCATCATGATCAAGTTTCTGGACCTAATCTGAGGTTACAAAGCAACCCTGTTGTTTTGTGATCCATTTCCCCTCAAACTTAACAGGATCGTAGTCCTTCCTTGTCTAAACACCCCAGACAGCTCCATTTGACCCAATCAAATCCCTGGTGACCAGCAATGCGCAGCCAAATTTGATACAGCAATCTTCAGACGATCACTCACACATCACCTTGGCTTATTTTGATGCTCCATCAACTCCCACAGCCCCTATGATGGAAGACAACACTCTGGACAATGTTTCCCTACCTCTTGCGTCCCCTCCTTGCCGGGCGCAGTGGTGACCGCGTCGTTTGCGGGTCTATGCACGCGCTCTCGCAGTGGTGGCCGTGCTCTGGGCGCCGGGACGCGCCGGCCAGCTCTGCCTCGATGGTTTTCTCGCGTCCGAGCGTGCTGACATGACTCCCGCTTCCTCTCCCGTCGCTCTCATGTCCCTTCCCCCTCCCGAAGCCTCCTCGCCGGAGCTAGACGCCGCGCGCCCACGGACAAACAGTGTCCCTTTGGATCTATCTTCATCTCAGTCGCATCCTCCCCGTGCCTCTTGGCCTCCTCTTCCCCGTGAGCTCCCCCTCCTATGCTCTCTCGTTGCCTTACTCCAAGCCCATGCGCGCGCACACACGTCCACGGCGCCGGACACGTATCCACGGCGACGCCAGCTCGGCCTCCTTGCATCGCGCCTATTTAAGCCCTCCCCCGAGACCCCCGAGCTCACAAAGCCACTCCTCCACCTCCCAGGACCCCGTACCGCTACTCTCCCGAGCTCAAAGAGCTCTCTGGTTCCCTCCATGGCCGCTGTTCCCGCATCGGCCTTGGCCTAAATTGGCTCAACGCCGATGCCCTCCCTCCTCCATTCCACCACCACTAGATCACCTATAGCCCTCTGGTTCTTCCCCGCCCTTCGCCTCTTCCTCCCGTGGCCAGTGGACGCGTGCCCACTTCTGACCGAAGCCGCCGTCCACCGCGGGTGATGCCCCGCTCGCCTCCGACCTCTCCGGTGACCACGCCACCCATATGCGGGTCCGCCTCCGTCCCGTGAGTCCAACGGTAGGTCAGGCGTCGCCGTTGGTGGCCGGAGCTGCGAGATACTGAACCCATAAGATTGGTTTTCGAAGCACCAACATGGAGTTTAGGGAAGAGCATGGCCGCACACATCGCCATGGGACGTATTGGAGAAGTCTACCACCAGGAGCTTAAGGATACAATTTACCAAATTTGTGGACGCCGAGACGCGCAATGGGAGATGATCAGAACCAAGAAGGATGGATCTATTGCAGCTTTCATCCAGGAGCAAAATCAACATATTCGTCGCCAGGAGAACCAGATGTGCACAGACAAGGAAGAACTGAAGAAGGCATTAACCAAGATCAAGGAGCTCCAAGAAGAACTCAAGGCTACACGCGAGGATTATATGGAGGAAATCATCGCACTAGTAGGGAAGAATGACGACCTGGAGAAGAAGATTGGAGTATTCATGGGAAATCCAGTGCCAAAAGCAGAAGTCGACGAATGCACTTGTCCGGATAACTACATCATCATCGACGACACCGACTCGGAACCAAGTGAAGATGACTGGGTTGACGAAGCTGGAGCAGACATCATGGAGTCTTCAACGGATCAGAATTTCTAGTAGACCACCATATCAGTAGTAGTTTCCCCCCATTTAATAGTATAGTTCAAGCACTTTGTAACGCTAGTTAGATCGATTGTTATGCCTTGTTTGAATTGATTGAGTGATATTGATTGTATTTGTCTCATGAGCATATGGGTAGTGTTTTCTCTCTAGACCTCATTCTATTCTTAACTCTCATCTTTTCTAAACCTATCAGATGCCTCCGAGACGCGACAACGGATTTGTTTTCCCACCAGAGATCACCGAGTTGATTCAGCAACAGAATGCCCTGATGCAAGTATTAGTGCAGAACCAAGGCAACAACAACAACAACAACAACCCACCGCCACCACCACCTGTTGATCACTTAGCCCGTTTCTTGAGGCTAAACCCGCCGGTGTTTTCCAGTAGCATCGAGCCGATTGTTGCAGATGATTGGCTCCGCAAAGTTGGAAGGGAGTTGACCACTGCAGGATGCACAGATGCGGAAAGAGTGCGTTTTGCCGCACATCAGCTTGATGGACCCGCAGCATCATGGTGGGAGAATTATACAGCCACGCACCCCATTGACACTGTCACATGGGACCAGTTTCAGCAAGCTTTCCGTACAGCTCATGTTTCAGCAGGAGCTATGGCTATGAAGAAGCGTGAGTTTCGTAACCTACGCCAAGGAGGACGCACCGTAGGCCAGTATGTGGAGGATTTCAGTAAGTTAGCACATTATGCACGAGATGATGTTGCTACGGATGCTGCCAAGCAGGAGAAATTTTTGGAAGGGCTGAATGATGAACTGAGTATGCAGTTGATGGTAGCAACCTTCAACAACTACCAGGAGTTGGTAGATAGAGCTCTCATGATTGAAGGGAAGCAACAGCAGATTGAAAACCGTAAGAGGAAGTATGGACAAGGGAAGTACAATTCTGGAGCTCAGCAGAAGCCACGATTTACCCCGAAGCCAGGAGGACAGTTTCAGCATACCCATGGAGGAGGTAGTTCGCACAACCATAATGGCTCCAAGAATGGTAATGGGAATGGAGGAGGCAACGGACAGAACCGCACCAACCCATCTACCCCAACCAAGAGGGATCTAAGTCACATTACTTGTTTCAAGTGCCAGAAGACTGGACACTATGCAACTGATTGTCCTGAAGCCCAAAATGGAAATGGCAATGGAAGCTCTGGGAAGAAGCCGAACCCGTTCAACAAAGGACATGTGAACTACGTGAGCATGGAGAAGGTTGAAGCTCAGCCTGATGCAGTAATAGGTAAGTTTTTGGTTAAGTCATTTACTGCAACCGTACTTTTCGATACTGGTGCATCGCATTCATACATATCAAGGGGATTTGTGAATAAGTTTAAGATGTCCACCCAAGTTCTCAAAACCCCTATGTTAGTAACCTCGCCAGGAGCAGAGTATATGGCAAGCCAAGGATGTTTTCAGATACCATTGGCCATTGGAAGGCATGTTTTCCCCTCAGACCTCATGGTTTTGGAATCGCAAGGTTTGGATGTGATTTTGGGAATGGATTGGCTATCGTTGTATGGAGGAAACATCGATTGTGCCAGCAAGACGATTTTGCTTACCACCCCGGAAGGAAAAAGGATCAAGTATGTATCCCAGCATATGCCGAAGAGGACTCAAGTAAATTCCTTATCAGGAGTTGTACAGGAGGAAGTACCAGTGGTGAAGGATTATCCGGATGTATTTCCAGAAGAGTTGCCAGGCATGCCACCAGATAGAGACATTGAGTTCTTGATTGAACTTTTGCCAGGCACAGGGCCAATATCTAAGAGACCGTACAGGATGCCAGCAAAGGATTTGGAGGAAATTAAGAAGCAGATCAAGGAGTTACTGGATAAAGGCTATATTCGCCCAAGTTCGTCACATTGGGGATCACCAGTACTTCTAGTGGAGAAGAAAGATGGATCGCTGAGGATGGTTGTTGATTACCGAGGATTGAATGAAGTGACCATCAAAAACAAGTATCCACTGCCGATGATCAATGATTTGTTTGACCGCCTACAAGGAGCTAAAGTATTTTCCAAGATCGATCTACGATCGGGATACCATCAGTTAAAGATTCGAGAGCAGGATATACCTAAGACGGCTTTTACCACCAGATATGGATTGTATGAGTATACCGTTATGTCATTTGGACTGACTAACGCACCTGCCTATTTCATGAACCTGATGAACAAAGTGTTTATGGAGTTTTTGAATAAGTTTGTCGTGGTGTTCATTGACGATATACTAGTCTTTTCCAAGAATGAGGAAGAGCATGAGGAGCATTTACGATTGGTACTTGAGAAGCTCAGAGAACATCAGTTATATGCCAAGTTCAGCAAGTGTGAATTTTGGCTGAAGGAAGTTGGATTCCTTGGACATGTTATTTCTGGAGAAGGAATAGCAGTAGACCCTGCCAAGGTTGACACAGTGACAAGTTGGGAATCACCCATGACAGTTGGAGAAATCCGGAGTTTTCTTGGACTTGCAGGATACTACCGGAGATTCATCGAGAATTTCTCAAGGATTGCTAAGCCCATGACTGAGCTATTGAAGAAGGACACCAAATTCAATTGGACTGAGGAATGTGAAGCTAGTTTCCAAGAGTTGAAGAAACGATTGGTTACATCACCAGTGTTGATTCTGCCAGATCAACGCAAGGACTATGAAGTTTATTGCGACGCTTCTCGTCGAGGACTTGGAGCAGTGCTTATGCAGGAAGGAAGAGTTGTGTCATATGCTTCACGACAACTTAAACCCCATGAGAAGAATTATGCTATGCATGATTTGGAGTTAGCAGCCGTGGTGCATGCATTGAAGACATGGAGACACTTTCTCATCGGAAACCATTGTGAGGTGTATACGGATCACAAGAGTTTGAAGTATATTTTCACGCAGAAGGAGTTAAATCTCAGACAGAGGAGATGGTTGGAGCTCATTAAAGATTATGATATGAGATTGCATTATCACCCTGGAAAGGCTAACGTAGTAGCAGACGCGTTGAGCCGCAAGAGTCATGTCAACACCCTCATGACAGGAGAGTTACCTCAGGAGTTAGCCGAGGACCTTCGCGAGCTATGCTTGGAGATAGTCCCAAGAGGCTATTTAGCGACATTGGAGATTCAGTCTACCTTGATGGAAAGGATCAGAGAAGCTCAGAAGATAGACAAGGAGATCGAAGAGATAAAGGAGAAGATGAACAAAGGAAAAGCCAAGGGATTTCGTGAGGATGAGCACGATACCTTATGGTTTGAGGACCGCGTATTTGTGCCAAATGATCCGGAGATCAGGAAGTTGATTTTGCAAGAAGCCCATGATTCACCGTACTCGAGTCACCCAGGGAATACCAAGATGTATTTGGATCTGAAGAATACTTTCTGGTGGACCGGAATGAAGAAGGATATTGCGGAGTATGTAGCAGTTTGTGATGTGTGTCAGAGAGTGAAGGCAGAGCATCAGAAGCCAGCAGGATTGCTACAACCATTGCCGATACCCGAATGGAAGTGGGATAAAATAGGCATGGATTTTATCACAGGATTACCCAGGACTCGTTCAGGCTATGACTCGATATGGGTTGTAGTCGACCGTTTGACGAAAGTGGCTCATTTCATTCCAGTAAAGACCACTTACACAAGTGCTAAGTTGGCAAAGATATACATGACCAGGATCGTATGTTTGCATGGAGTTCCGAGGACCATTGTATCAGACAGAGGAACCCAATTTACCTCGAAGTTTTGGAAGCAGTTACATGAAACATTGGGAACCAGGCTAGAATTTAGTACAGCTTTTCACCCACAGACAGATGGACAGACCGAGAGAGTCAACCAGATTTTGGAGGACATGTTGAGAGCATGTGCACTAGATTATGGATCTAGTTGGGACGATAATTTGCCATATGCAGAGTTTTCTTATAACAACAGTTATCAGACCAGTTTGAAGATGGCCCCTTTCGAAGCCTTGAACGGAAGGAGGTGTAGAACACCGTTGTTATGGGACGAAGTTGGAGACCGTCAGTTGTTTGGACCAGATTTGATTAAGGAGTCTGAACAGAAAGTGAGGTTGATTCGCGATAGGCTCAAGGTAGCCCAGTACAGGCAGAAGAGTTATGCTGATTCTAAACGAAAGGAGATGGTTCACGAAGTTGGAGACCGAGTCTATCTTCGAGTATCACCATTTCGAGGAGTGAAGCGCTTTGGAGTTAAGGGAAAGTTAGCACCCCATTTTATCGGACCATACAGAGTTGTGGAACGTATGGGAGAGGTTGCCTACAAGCTGGAATTGCCCGAAGGATTGTCTGGAGTTCATGATGTATTTCACGTTTCTCAGTTGAAGAAGTGCCACGCAGAGATGGCTGAGATACCGCTGAGAGATACCGTGCCACTGGAAGCGATTCAGCTGGAAAGTGATTTGACCTATGAGGAGAAACCAGTTAAGATTCTTGAGTATGCCAGCCGAGTTACCCGCAGCAAGGTTATCAAGTTTTGCAAAGTCCAGTGGAGTCACCACACGGAAGATGAAGCCACCTGGGAGCGAGAGGAAGATCTACGGAAGGACCACTCCCACCTGTTTTCTAGCCAACCCGAATCTCGAGGGCGAGATTCATCTTAAGGGGTGTAGGTTTGTAACATCCCAAATTTTCAATTTGGTACGTTATACATAGATCATCATTGCATATCATATTTTATTGCATTTTTGACAAATCCTCGATAAATCCTAAGCAACTCAAGGACCCTCGGAGAGAGTTGGGGATTTTCTCAAATTTTCATCAAATAATAAGACGAGGATTTTGGTTTTAATTATTTTCTCTCCGGAAAAATATTTCATTAAACAAAATAAATGAGAGGAGAAAATATGACTTCTCCAAAACAATTGAAATACTGGAGGAAAAGTGTTAAAATCATTTATTGGAAATTTATTCGGATTTTATTTGCAATTTTTATTGCATTAAAAATATTGCATGTTTTCAAAATATTTATTTTGATTTAAAAAAATGTTCACCCTATTCTAGATTTTCTAACTAGACGGGGAAAATTTATTTTATATTTTTCTGACTTTTATTTATTTTTCTACGAATTATTTTCCGCGGAACATTTAAAAAAAAACTGCGCCGCGCCGATTGGGCCGAGCCCAGCCGAGCCGCAGGCCGGCCCGCCCGCGCCGTCCTCCTCGCGCACGAGCGCGCGCCGCCGCGCCGTGTCCGCCATGGACACGGGAGTCCGAGCCCCGCCGGAGCTTGCCCCCTCCTCCAAGCCGAGCTCTCCCCCCTTTATATACCCCGCACCCCCCCTCCTCTCACCTCACCCCGCCGCCGCCGCATCGCACCCGCCGCCGCCCACACCGGAGCCCGCGCCCCGCCGCCTTGCGCCGCCGCCGCCGCTCGCCGGAGCCGCCGCCGGAGCCCCGCCCCTCGCCCCGAGCCGCCCGACCCCGCCGCCCCTCGCCCCGAGCCGCCGGAGCCCCGCCGGAGCACGCCCCGTCGAGGTAGCCGCACCTCGCCTCGTTCGTCGCCGGTTTTTGTTTTAAAAAAAACCGTTCGTTTTAAAAAAAACCCTAGATTGGTTTTTTTCGGTTTTGTTATTTTACGAGCGTTCACCGAACCGTTCGTTCCAACGAACGCGTTCGTCGGTTTTTCTCTGTTAACGAACGTCCGTTTTTTTTACTGTTCGTCCGTTTTTCTTTTTCGTCGGATTTTTCCGCGATTATCTCAGATTCGATTTATGATCGAATCTTCGTTTCTGTTTAACTTCTCGCTCGTTTATCGGAATCAGGCGATTCAAGCGCCTAGAGTTTCGTCTCGAAATTCTCTTTCCGTTTAACCTACTCAAACAAGTTTTTGCTACAGTAAAATTTGACCTAGATCCAGATTAGTAAACGAAGCTTGTTTCTTTCGCCGTTTGACTTTCGTTGCTTCTTTCGAGTTGATTCTTTTTGCAAACCGGAGTTCTTAAGTTGAACTTTCTGGTTGGATCTTTCATTCGAGTTTTACCTGTGCATTAGATGAGTACTGATTGTATGCTTGTTTGTTTGCGATAGAGTACCCGGAGTGTGCCGCTTGTTACTTCGAATCGCTAGGTTTTGCGGATCATCAGCAAGGCAAGTAACACTTTGATCATACTTTCCATACCCAGTTTTTATTGCATTAGATCTATTCCTCAAACAATTGCATGATTAGGATCTGATTAAATTGTGGGAACTGGGAAGTAGTTGAGGTAGTACCTATTACCTGTTTTCTATTCAAACCCTTGGGAGTTACTTCTACGTTGTTATTATTATTGCCATGCTATGCTCGTAGACGTGGATTGGGTTTGAGAGATATTCATGACAGATGTGAGATGTTTATTAATGGTTCAACTTAAGGTGGCAACTAAAACTCACATCTGGGTGGATTGAGGCACCTGGAGAACCCAGTGTTGTCTGATTTTATAAGGTCCGCCACCCAGGCTCAAAGGGATCATAAGATTATTCATGCTAGAAACTTCCGTGTGCAGCCACAAGCTATTATGGGATCTAGCATAGTTGAGTAGGTTACATGATCTCTTGAAGAGGTGGACTAGCAGATGTAGGGGAAAGTAGGTGTACCGGTCCATCCAGAGTAAAGAGTGATTGTTTCTGAAAGACTGTGTCTCGGTCATTCGTTTCTCAAACACCATGCAGTGCGAGAAATAAAACGGAGGCGATCGAGTCTTGTGGGGAAAAGTGCGCAAACCTCTGCAGAGTGTACAAACTAATCATGGTTAGCCGTGTCCCCGGTTATGGACAACTTGAGTATCTAGTACCTGGATTATCATTTGAATCTCATCACCATGTTACTTTTAATTAATTTTGTTGGGTTAATGATGACACTTAATTGGGATTGAGTTGGAGGTACCTTCTCAATGTTTAACAACCACCATGATAGTTAAATAAAATTTATTCCTTTGCAGTAGGGAAAAATTGGCTTTTCGCATAAACTTAACCATAGAGCTTTCCACCAGCCGTATATGCATGTAGTATAGCATTATTACTGTTCATTACTCTCTATGTGTTACATTGCCAGCATATTCTATGTGCTGACCCATTTTCGGGCTGCAACGTTTCATGTTGCAGACTTTTCAGACGACGAGTAAGGTGCCTTAGGTCGTGGTCTTATACTCAGTGATGCCGCTGGAGTTGATGGACTCACTTATCTTCCAAGTCTTCCGCTGTTATCGTTTTAGATGGCCTTAAGCCATATTTATCATACTTAATCTCTTTGGAGATATTCGATGTAATAAGTGTGCGATTTCTACTCTGTTATAAATCCTCCATTTGTACTGTGCATGTCAACATTACTGATCCAGGGATGACACTGGTGCACAGCAGCACAGACCATTTGAGGTCTGGTCGCTACACATGCTCATCTGGATAAATGGTTAAATGTTGTTGTTATGCTTGTTGATTGGGATGCACCCCCATGCTTATGTTAATATCATGTTCATGCATTGTAGTTGCATCATGTTATTTTTATCATGACTCAGCATATTACATTCAAGTTTAACCGGATTAAATTGAACTTGAACAACTGTTGGCTGAGTCATGGTGCCTCCATATCGAGCTGACCAGTGCAACCACGCTTACCTTATTGCGGGGGGGGGGGGTCCTAACTGGGTCTATTGTCATGCCTCTCGCCGGTGCCTCCCGCGAGGGAATATTATGCGCGGCGCTACCTTGGCCAGGTAGGACGGCATAAGCCTTGTGTGCCCATTGTTTTGTAAGGATCCTTGTCCCCGTTTGGGACCGTTTTGCCACGACGGTGGCCGTTGGTGCCTTTGGTAGGCATGGGGCCACCCAGGACTTAGCCCAAAGGGGAGTTGGTCGGAGTGGCCGGGAGAGTGTCATGGTAGTAGGACGGTTTTGTCGGAACGCCGTTGGTCCACCCGAATGGGAGTGCGAGGCCATGGGTTCCGTGGTGCGGGTACAGTGTGCTAACCTCTGTAGAGTGTGTGTGTTAAATCTATCGATAGCCGCGCCCGCGGATATGGGCCCAGTTCGTGTCGGTCACACTATGGGTCAACAGTAATAATAATGATGTGCTTAATAACAACCCTGGTTTGATGATGAAAGAATTTGGTTGATATTTATGTGATCGTGAGAGGATCACTGTGGTATCGTGAGTACCAACTTGTTGGATATTTGGGATGTTATGCGAGAGTCAAGGGTAAAAGTCAAGCTCCTTGTGGTCATAAATGATTACTACGGTATTGTTAATACCAAGCTTGATTGGATCATGAGATGATCGTGTGATGTCCGTGGTGGTATGTGATGCTTGTGATGGTTACGAGGTAACCCGAGCAGAGTAAGTTGGTGCATGATAGTTTCATCATGTTGCATGCTAGTCTCATCATGTTCATATGTTTATGCCACGCTCGTATTGTTCTAGCTGTATCATGTTGTACATGCCATGCTGTTCTGATAGTATCATGTTCATCATTGCTTAATAATCTGTAATTGCCATACTATTGTTTGTCTTGACTGCTTTGGTTGCTGTGAGCTTGCAAGTACATTCAATGTACTGACCTGGCGTGTCATGCCAGTTTGCAGGTCATGCTAGATTGGATTGCTTGTTTGCCGTGGATTCCTTGTTTGCGAGCTAGGATAAGCGTTCCAGCCAGAGTCCCTGCGGAGTGGAGTTCATCACCGTTGTCGCTGTTCCGCTGCCAGGAGTTATTCCGCTGCATCGTGTTGTTCTGCTGCTTGCATAGAGCAACCGTGGCAGGCGTAGTATCGCTGTGCCGATTTAATCCCCTTGTACCCAATATAGCTTGCAATAAAGAGCTGATTTGTTCTATGCTAAGCAGTGCCGTATTCCAAAAGACTTCTCCTTGATCTCTGGGCTGGAATATGGGGCGTTCCGGTTTCTCTGAGTCGGGGTGCCACAACATCCAAGAATTATAATATAACAGCATGGAACAATACAAAGTTATAGATACATTGGAGACGTATCACCTATATGCATAATCATTGCCTTGGATATCGTCATAACTTTGCGCTTTTCTATCAATTGCTCGACAGTAATTTGTTCACCCACCGTATTATTTGCCTTCATGAGAGAAGCCTCTAGTGAAACCTATGGCCCCCTGGTCTGTTTTCCATCATATATTTTTGGATCTATAGACCAAAAATACCAAAAATATATTGCTGCAATTTATTTACTTTTATTTTGTTTTGCGTATTAGTAACCTTTTATACCTATCTCTATCAGATCTCACCTTTGCAATTGACCGTGAAGGGATTGACAACCCCTTTATCGAGTTGGGTGCAAGTGTTTGATTGTTTGTGCAGGTGCATAGATTGGAGACTTGCTTGTGCCTCCTACTGGATTGATACCTTGGTTCTCTAACTGAGGGAAATACTTATCTCTACTTTGCTGCATCACCCTTTCCTCTTCAAGGGAAAAACCAACGCAAGCTCAAGAAGTAGCAGTTAGTAGCTAGATGGCTGCCTCTCTCTCTCTTTTGGTTCTCAATACAATGGTCTCTTGCAGATCTATTTGATGTAACTCTTTCTGCGGTGTGTTTGTTGTGATTCGATGAACTTTGAGTTTATGATCAGATCTGTTTTATTCATGAAATTTATTTGAGTTTTGATCTCTTATATGCATGATTGCTTATAGCCTCGTATTTCTTCTTCGAATCTTTGGTTTAGTTAGGCCGACTAGATCGATTTTTCTTGCCATGGGAAGAGGTGCTTTGTGATGGGTTCGATCTTACGGTGCTCAATCCCAATGACATATGGGGACATGACACGTATGTATCGATGCTATTAAGGATAACAAGATGGGGTCTATTCCTACATGAATAGATCTTGTCTACATCATGTCATCGTTCTTATTGCATTACTCCATTTTCCATGAACTTAATACACTAGATGCATGCTGGATAACGGTCAATTTGTGGAGTAATATTAGTAGATGCAGGCAGGAGTCGGTCTACTGATCTTGGACGTGATGCCTATATAATGATCATCGCCTGAATATCGTCATAATTATTTGAAGTTCTATCAATTGCCCAATAGTAATTTGTTTACCCGTTGTATGTTATTTTTCTCGAGAGAAGCCACTAGTGAAATCTACGGCCCCCGGGTCTCTTCTTATCATATTTTCCTTCGATCTATTTTTGTTTGCTTTTATTTTCAGATCTATTAATCTAAAAACCCAAAAATACCTTGCTGCAATTTTTATTAATATTTATTTTATTTCGCATTTCCGCGAGATCTATTTATCCAATCTACTACAATTTTATCTATCTTTTTACCCGGGAGGGATTGACAACCCCTCTTACACGTCGGGTTGCAAGTATTTGTTCTTTGTGTGCAGGTACCGTTTACATAGTGTTGTGTGGTTCTCCTACTGGTTCGATAACCTTGGTCTCATCGCCGAGGGAAATACCTACTGTAGTTGTGCTGCATCATCCCTTCCTCTTTGGGGAAATACCGACGTAGTTCAAGACGCATCAGTGTCTCGGTGATGTCTACATAGTTCTCGAACCCGTATGGTCCGCACACTTTAACATTCGTTGACAATATAGTGTTATATGAGTTATATGATTTGGTGATCGAATGTTGTTCGGAGTCCCATATGAGATCACAGACATGACAAGGAGTCTGGAAATGGTCGAGGGGTAAAGATTTATATATAGGACAATGGTATTCGGACACCGGAAGAGTTTCGGAGTGCACCGGGTAGTCATCGGGTCACTAGAAGGGGTTCCGGCACCCCCGTTAAGTGTATGGGCTTAATGGGCCAAAGGAGGGGATAGACCAGCCCACTATGGGGCTAGCGCACCCCTCTCCTTGGCTGGCTGACCCTAGGGAAAGGAAAGG
Source organism: Triticum aestivum (assembly GCF_018294505.1). Lineage (NCBI taxonomy): Eukaryota > Viridiplantae > Streptophyta > Magnoliopsida > Poales > Poaceae > Triticum > Triticum aestivum. The sequence goes on from NC_057805.1 coordinate 75,086,473, forward strand.
GGAGGGATGGCCCCTCCTGCCTTTCCCTCCTTAGGAGACAAAGGAAAAGGGTGGGGGGGGGGGCGCCACCTCCTCCTTCCTTCCTCCCGCACTTATATAAGGAAGGGGGCGCCACTTGGGAAGGAACCCCAAGTAGGATTCGGCCTACTTGGGGGCGCCTCCTGGCTGCTCCCTCCTCCCCACCTATATATATATATATGTGGGAGGGGGGCGCCTAGCATAACACAATGTTGTCCTAGCCGTGTGCGACGCCCCTCCACCGTTTACACCTTCGGTCATATTTTCATAGTGCTTAGGCGAAGCCCTGCGGAGATAGCATCACCATCACTATCACCACGCCGTCGTGCTGCCGGAACTCATCCGCTACCTCGCCGTCTTACTGGATCAAGAAGGCGGAGGACGTCACTGAGCTGAATGTGTGCTAAACGCAGAGGTGTCGCATGTTTGATACTCGATCTGTTGAAGTGTGAAGAAGTTCGACTACATCAACCGCGTTAACAAACGCTTGCGTGTACGGTCTACGAGGGTACGTAGACACACTCTCCCCTCTCGTTGCTTTGCATCTCCATGGATAGATCTTGCGTGTGCGTAGAATTTTTGTTTTTTCCATGCAACATTTCCCAACAGTAGGCTCATTGTCATCTTCTCCAATAACTTATTCAGGGGAGCTCGGGCATATAGTGTCTTTGCTGGACAAGACAACATCCGAGACTCCAACCTTCTCCACAGGCTTGTGAAACTTATTACATAAGAGTTGTTGTTTTTGCAGCAACCCTGTGTAGGCTGACTTGTGGGATGTATTTGACTTGATTGAAAAACCCACCCTCAAAGTGTAGCGATTGTAGTGTATTTCCGCACCCAGCAACATGTCAAAGCGTAGGCTAACATAAGGCTCTTTGTGGCTGTGACCAAGCTTCTTCATCTTGCAACTCAGATGACTCATCAATGATACGTCCACTTTGCATCATGTTTCCCAACTGTTATTATTATGTTTGGGTCATTATTTCACTTTATGATGCAATTCTTATGCCTTTTCTCTCTTATTTTGCAAGTTTTACATGGTGAGGAAGATTGTCGGCAGCTGGAATTCAAGACCGGAAAGGGTTATGATACGTCTCCAACTTATCTATAATTTATAAAGTATTCATGCCATGTATACAACAATTTTATATGGTTTTGGTATGATTTGATTAGAACTAACCTGGACTGACGCTGTTTTAGGTAGAACTATTGTGGTGTCATTTCTTGTGCAGAAATAAAAGTTCTCGAAATGGGCTGAAAATTTACGACGATTTTTTATGGACCAAAAGAGACCCCCGAAGCACCGGACAATGGGATGTTCCATTGATTCACTTGATGTATGTTTTGGCACTCAACTCGCGGATTCCCGAGGTGACATTGGGGTAATCTATGCATAGGGGTTGATGCACGTTTTCGTCCTATGTTCTACGATAGAAACTTTGGAGTGATTCTTTGTTGCACGTGGAGGGATTGTTATATGATCCAAGTATGTTATCATTATTGAGAGACTTTGCACTAGTGAAAGTATGAACCCTAGGCCTTTTCTCCAAGCATTGCAATACCGTTTTTGCTCACTTTTGTTACTAGTTACCTTGTTGTTTTTATATTTTTCAGATTACAAAAACCTATATCTACTATCCATATCACACTTGTATCACCATATCTTTGTTGAACTAGTGCACCTATACAATTTACCATTGTATTGAGTGTGTTGGGGACACAAGAGACTCTTTGTTATTTGGTTGCAGGGTTGTTTGAGAGAGAGCATCTTCATCCTACGCCTCCCATGGATTGATAAACCTTAGGTAATCCACTTGAGGGAAATTTTCTATTGTCCTACAAAACTTTGCGCTTGGAGGCCCAACACGAGTCTACAAGAAGAAGGTTGCGTAGTAGACATCAGGTTACAGCAAAGATAGCTATTTTGCACAACTCCAGATGACCTAAAAGTTTACAGAGAATTATTTTGGAATATATAAAAGATATTGACAGAAGAAATACCAGGAGGGTACCCACCAGGAAGCCACAAGCCTGGGGGTGGGCCCTACCCCCAGGGCGCCCCCCGAGCTTGTGGGGCCCCTAGCAGGCCTCCAGAGCCCATCTTCTTCTATATGAAGCCATTTTCCCTAAAAAAATCAGGAGCAGACTTTCGGGACGAAGCAACACTGTCTCGAGGCGGAACCTGGGCAGGAGCACTTTTGCTCTCTGGCGGAGCGATTCCGCCGGGGAAACTTCCCTTCGGGAGGGGGAAATCGAAGCCATCGACATCACCAACGATCCTCTCATCGTGGGAGGACCAATCTTCATCAACATCTTCACCAGCACCATCTCATCTCAAACTCTAGTTCATCTCTTGTATTCAGTCTTTGTCTCAAAACCTCAGATTGGTACCTGTGGGTTGCTAGTAGTGTTGATTACATCTTGTAGTTGATGCTGTTGGGAATGTAGCATGCAATTTCAAAAAAATTCCTAAGATCACGCAAGATCTATCTAGGAGATGCATATCAACGAGAGGGGGAGAGTGTGTCCACGTACCCTCATAGACCGAAAGCGGAAGCGTTAGTTTAACGCGGTTGATGTAGTCAAACGTCTGCACGATCCAACCGATCAAGCACCGAAGTACGGCACCTCCGAGTTCTGAGCTCGATGACGTCCCTCGAACTCTTGATCCAGCAAAGTTGTCGAGGGAGAGTTTCGCCTAAGCACTACGACGCTATGACCGGAGGAGTAAACTGTGGAGGGGGGCACCGCACACGGCTAAGAGAACAATTGATGTGCTATGGGGTGCCCCCTGCCCCTGTATATAAAGGAGGAGAGGGAGGAGGCCGACCCTAGGGGCACGCCCAAGTGGGGGGGGGGGAACCCACTAGGACTCATAGTCCTAGTAGGTTTCCCCTTTCCTTCTCATGGAGGGGGAAAGAGGGAAGGAAAGGGGGTCGCACCCCCTTCCCCTTGTCCAATTCGGACAGCCCATGGGGGGGCACACGCCACCCCTTGTGGGCTCCCCTCTCTCTCCCCTATTGCCCATGTTGGCCCATTACTTTCCCCAGGGGGTTCCGGTAACCCCTCAGTACTCCGATAAATATCCGAAACGCTCCGAAACCATTCCGTTGTCCAAATATTATCGTCCAATATATCAATCTTTACCTCTCGACCATTTCGAGACTCCTCGTCATGTTTATGATCTCATCCGGGACTCCGAACAATCTTCGGTCACCAAAACACATAACTCATAATACAAATCGTCATCGAACGTTAAGCGTGCAGACCCTACGAGTTCGAGAACTATGTAGACATGACCGAGACACATCTCCGATCAATAACCAATAGCGGAACTTGGATGCTCACATTGGTTCCTACATATTCTATGAAGATCTTTATCGGTCAAACCGGAATGACAACATACGTTATTCCCTTTGTCATCGGTATGTTACTTGCCCGAGATTCAATCGTCGGTATCATCATACCTAGTTCAATCTCGTTACCGATAAGTCTCTTTACTTGTTTCGTAATGCATCATCCCGTAACTAACTCATTAGTCACATTGCTTGCAAGGCTTATCGTGATGTGCATTACCGAGAGGGCCCAGAGATACCTCTCCGATACTCGGAGTGACAAATCCTAATCTCGATCTATGCCAACCCAAAAAACACCTTCGGAGACACCTATAGAGCATCTTTATAATCACCCAGTTACGTTGTGATGTTTGGTAGCACACAAGGTGTTCCTCCGGTATTCGGGAGTTGCATAATCTCATAGTCAAAGGAATATGTATAAGTCATGAAGAAAGCAATAGCAATAAAACTTTACGATCATTATGCTAAGCTAACGGATGGGTTTTGTCCATCACATCATTCTCCGAATGATGTGATCCCGTTCATCAAATGACAACAGATGTCTATGGTTAGGAAACTTAACCATCTTTGATTAACGAGCTAGTCTAGTAGAGGCTTACTAGGGACACAGTGTTTTGTCTATGTATCCACACATGTATCAAGTTTCTGGTTAATACAATTCAAGCATGAATAATAAACATTTATAATTATATAAGTAAATATAAAATAACAACTTTATTATTGCCTCTAGGGCATATTTCCTTCAGTCTCCCACTTGCACTAGAGTCAATAATCTAGCTCACATCGCCATGTGATTTAACACCAATAGTTCACATCATAGTGTGATTAACACCCATAGTTCACATCGCCATGTGACCAACACCCAAAGGGTTTACTAGAGTCAATAATCTAGTTCACATCGCCATGTGATTAACACCCAAAGAGTACTTAGGTGTGATCATGTTTTGCTTGTGAGAGAAGTTTAGTCAATGGGTTTGCTACATTCAGATCCGTATGTATTTTGCAAATTTCTATGTCTACAATGCTCTGCATGGAGCTACTCTAGCTAATTGCACCCACTTTCAATATGTATCCAGATTGAGACTCGGAGTCATCCAGATCGGTGTTAGAGCTTGCATCGACGTAACTCTTTACGATGAACTCTTTATCACCTCCATGACCGAGAAATATTTCCTTAGTCCTTTAAGGATAATTTTGACCGCTATCCAGTGATCTACTCCAGGATCACTATTGTACCCCTTTGCCAAACTCATGGCAAGGTACACAATAGGTTTGTTATACAACATGGCATACTTTATAGAACCTATGGCTGAGGCATAGGGAATGACTTTCATTCTCTCTCTATCTTCTGCCGTGGTCGGGTTTTGAGTCTTACTCAACTTCATACCTTACAACTCAGGCAAGAACTCCTTCTTTGACTGATCCATTTTGAACTCCTTCAAAATCTTATCAAGGTATGTACTCATCGAAAGTCTTATCAAGCGTCTTGATCTATCTTTATAGATCTTGATGCCCAATATGTAAGTAGCTTCACCAAGGTCTTTCTTTGAAAAACTCCTTTCAAACACTCCTTTATGCTTTCCAGAAAATTCTACATCATTTCCGATCAACAATATGTCTTTCACATATACTTATCAGAAAGGCTGTAGTGCAACCACTCACTTTCTTGTAAATACAGGCTTCAGCACAAGTCTGTATAAAACTATATGCTTTGATCAACTCATCAAAGCGTATATTCCAACTCCGAGATGCTTGCACCAGTCCATAGATGGACCGCTGGAGCTTTCACACTTTGTTAGCACCTTTAGGATTTAGAAAACCTTCTGGTTGCATCATATACAACTCTTCTTTAATAAATCCATTAAGGAATGCAGTTTGGAAATCCATTTGCCAGATTTCATAAAATGCGGCAATTGCTAACATGATTCGGACATACTTGAAGAATCGATACGAGTGAGAAAATCACATCGTAGTCAACACCTTGAACTTGTCGAAAACCTTTTGCGACAATTCGAGTTTTGTAGATAGTAACACTACTATCAGCGTCCGTCTTCCTCTTGAAGATCCATATATTCTCTATGGCTTGCCGATCATCGGGCAAGTCAACCAAGGTCCATACTTTGTTCTCATACATGGATCCCATCTCAGATTTCATGGCCTCAAGCCATTTCACGAAATCTAGGCTCATCATCGCTTCCTCATAGTTCGTAGGTTTGTCATGGTCTAGTAACATGACTTCCAGAACAGGATTACCATACCACTCAGGTGCGGAACATACTCTGGTTGACCTACGAGGTTCGGTAGTAACTTGATCTGAAGTTTCATGATCATCGTCATTAGCTTCCTCACTAATTGGTGTAGGCATCACGGGAATGGTTTTCTGTGATGAGCTACTTTACAATTCAAGAGAAGGTACAATTACCTCATCAAGGTCTACTTTCCTCGCACTCACTTCTTTCGAGAGAAACTCCTTCTTTAGAAAGGATCCATTCTTAGCAACAAAGATCTTGCCTTCGGATCTGTGATAGAAGGTGTACCCAACAGTTTCTTTTGGGTATCCTATGAAGACGCACTTCTCCGATTTAGGTTCGAGCTTATCAGACTGAAGCTTTTTCACATAAGCATCGCAACCCCAAACTTTAAGAAACGACAGCTTAGGTTTCTTGCCAAACCATAGTTCATACGGTGTTGTCTCAGCGGATTTAGATGGTGCCCTATTTAACGTGAATGCATCTGTCTCTAATGCATAACCCCAAAACGATAGTGGTAAATCGGTAAGAGACATCATAGATCACACCATATCTAATAAAGTACAGTTACGACGGACATACACACCATTACTCTATGGTGTTCCAAGTGGCATGAGTTGTGAAACTATTCCACATTGTTTAAAATGAAGACCAAACTCGTAACTCAAATACTCGCCTCCGCGATCAGATCGTGTAAACTTTATTTTCTTGTTACGATGATTTTCCACTTCACTCTGAAAATCTTTGAACTTTTCAAATGTTTCAGACTTGTGTTTCATCAAGTAGATATACCCATATCTACTCAAATCATCTGCGAAGGTCAGAAAATAACGATACCCGCCGCGAGCCTCAACATTCATCGGACCGCATACATCAGTATGTATTATTTCCAATAAGTCAGTGTCTCGCTCCATTGTTCCGGAGAATGGAGTTTTAGTCATCTTGCCCATGAGGCATGGTTCACAAGTATCAAATGATTCATAATCAAGTGATTCCAAAAATCCATCCGTATGGAGTTCCTTCATGCGCTTTACACCAATATGACCTAAACGGCAGTGCCACAAATATGTTGCACTATTATTATCAAATTTGCATCTTTTGGCATCAATATTATGAATATGTGTATCACTACAATCGAGATTCAATAAACCATTTACGTTGGGTGTATGACCATAGAAGGTTTTATTCATGTAAACAGAACAACAATTATTGTCTGAATTAAATGAATAACCGTATTGCAATAAATATGATCCAATCATATTCATGCTCAACGCAAACACCAAATAACATTTCTTTTGGTCCAACACTAATCTCGAAGGTAGAGGGAGTGTGAGATGGTGAGCTTATCAACCTTGGAATCACTTCCAACACACATTGTCACCTCGCCCTTAACTAGTCTCTGTTCATTTGCAATTCCTGTTTCGAGTTACTAATCTTAGCAACTCAACCGGCATCGGGTTACTATCAACACTAGTAAAGTACACATCAATAACATGCATATCAAATATACCTTTGTTCACTTTGCCATCCTTCTTATCTGCCAAGTATTTGGGGTAGTTGCGCTTCCAGTGACCATTCCCTTTGCTGTAGAAGCACTCAGTTTCAGGCTTAGGTCTAGCTTTGGGTTTCTTCACAGGAGTGGCAACTTGCTTGCCATTCTTTCTTGAAGTTCCCTTTCTTTTCCTTTGCCCCTTTTCTTGAAACTAGTGGTCTTGTTAACCATCAACACTTGATGCTCTTTCTTGATTTCTACCTTCACCGATTTTAGCATCGCAAAGAGCTCGGGAATCGTTTTCGTCATCCCTTGCATATTACAGTTCATCACGAAGTTCCAGTAACTTGGTGATAGTGACTAGAGAACTCTGTCAATCACTATCTTATCTATAAGATTAACTCTCACTTGATTCAAGCGATTGTAGTACTCAGACATTCTGAGCACATGCTCACTGGTTGAGCTATTCTCCTCCATCTTGTAGGCAAAGTACTTGTCAGAGGTCTCATACCTCTCGACTCGGGCATGAGTCTGAAATACCGATTTGAGCTCTTGGAACATCTTATATGCTCCGTGGCATTTCAAAACATTTTTAAGTCCCGGTTCTAAGCCGAAAACCATGGCGCACTAAACTATCAAGTAGTCATCATACCGAGCTTGCCAAAAGTTCATAACATCTGCATCTGCTCCTGCAATAGGTCTGTCACCTAGCGGTGCATCAAGGACATAATTCTTCTATGCAGCAATGAGCATAATCCTCAGATCATGGACCCAGTCCACATCATTGCTACTATCATCTTTCAACTTATTTTTCTCAAGGAACATATCAAAAATAAACGTGGAGCTACATCGCAAGCTATTGATCTACAACATAGATATGCAAATACTATCAAGACTAAGTTCATGATAAATTAAGTTCAATTAATCATATTACTTAAGAACTCCCACTTAGATAGACATCCCTCGAGTCATCTAAATGATCACGTGATCCATATCGACTAAACCATGTCTGATCATCACGTGAGATGGAATAGTTTTCAATGGTGAACATCTCTATGTTGATCATATCTGAAGGAAATATGCCCTAGAGGCAATAATAAAGTTGTTAGTTATATTTCCTTATATCATGATAAATGTTTATTATTCATGCTAGAATTGTATTAACCGGAAACTTAGTACATGTGTGAATACATAGACAAACAGAGTGTCACTAGTATGCCTCTACTTGACTAGCTCGTTGAATTAAAGATGGTTAAGTTTCCTAGCCATAGACCTGAGTTGTCATTTGATTAACGGGATCACATCATTAGAGAATGATGTGATTGACTTGACCCATTTCGTTAGCTTAGCACTTGATCGTTTAGTATGTTGCTATTGCTTTCTTCATGACTTATACATGTTCCTATGACTATGAGATTATGCAACTCCCGAATACCGGAGGAACACTTAGTGTGCTACCAACGTCACAACGTAACTGGGTGATTATAAAGGTGCTCTACAGGTGTCTTCGATGGTACTTGTTGAGTTGGCATAGATCGAGATTAGGATTTGTCACTCCGATTGTCGGAGAGGTATCTCTGGGCCCTCTCGGTAATGCACATCACTATAAGCCTGGCAAGCAATGTGACTAATGAGTTAGTTGTGGGATGATGCATTACGGAACGAGTAAAGAGACTTGCCGGTAACGAGATTGAACTAGGTATTGAGATACCGACGATCGAATCTCGGGCAAGTAACATACCGATGACAAAGGGACCAACGTATGTTGTTATGCGGTTTGACCGATAAAGATCTTCGTGGAATATGTAAGAACCAATATGAGCATCCAGGGTCCGCTATTGGTTATTGACCGGAAATGAGTCTCGGTCATGTCTACATAGTTCTCGAACCCGTAGGGTCCGCACGCTTAACGTTCGGTGGGATCGGTATTATGAGTTTATGTGTTTTGATGTACTGAAGGTAGTTCCGAGTCTCGGATATGATCACGGATCTGACGAGGAGTCTCGAAATGGTCGAGACATAAAGATCGATATATTGGATGACTATGTTTGGACATCGGAAAGGTTTCAAGAGAGTTCGGGCATATACCGGAGTACCGGGGGGTTACCGGAACCCCTCGGGGAGTATATGGGCCCTAATGGGCTTTAGTGGAGAGAGAGAGGGGGCAGCCAGGGCAGGCCATGCGCCCCCTCCCCCTCTGGTCCGAATTGGACTAGGAAGGGGGGGGGGGGCGGGCGACGCCCCCCTTTCCTTCCTCCCTCTCTCCCCCTTCCTTCTCTCCTAGTCCAACTAGGGAAGGGGGGGGGGGAATCCTACTCCCGGTGGGAGTAGGACTCCTCTAGGGCGCGCCATAGAGGGTCGGCCCACCCCCTCCTCCACTCCTTTATATACAGGGGAGGGGGGCACCCCATAGACACACAAGTTGATCATTGATCTCTTAGCCATGTGTGGTGCCCCCCTCCACCATAATCCACCTCCGTCATATCGTTGCAGTGCTTAGGCGAAGCCCTGCGCCGGTAGCTTCATCATCACCATCATCATGCCATCGTGCTGACGAAGCTCCCCCTCGACACTCAGCTGGATCGAGAGTTCGTGGGACTTCACTGAGCCGAACGTGTGCAGATCGCGGAGGTGCCGTACTTTCGGTACTAGGATCGGTCGGATCATGAAGACGTACGAATACATCAACCGCATTGTCATAACGCTTCCACTTATGGTCTACGAGGGTACGTGGACTACACTCTCCCCTCTTGTTGCTATGCATCACCATGATCTTGCATGTGCATAGGAATTTTTTTGAAATTACTGTGTTCCCCAACAGTGGCATCCGAGCCAGGTCTATGCGTAGATGTTATATGCACGAGTAGAACACAAATGAGTTGTGGGCGATAATAGTCATACTGCTTACCAGCATGTCATACTTTGATTCGGCAGTATTGTTGGATGAAGCGGCCCGGACCGACATTACGCGTACGCTTACGCGAGACCGGTTCTATCAACATGCTTCGCACACAGGTGGCTAGCGGGTGTCAATTTCTCCAACTTTAGTTGAATCGAGTGTGGCTACGCCTTGTCCTTGTTGAAGGTTAAAACATCACACTTGATGAAAAATTGTTGTGGTTTTGATGCATAGGTAAGAACGGTTCTTGCTCTGCCCGTATCAGCCACGTAAAACTTGCAACAACAAAGTAGAGGACGTCTAACTTGTTTTTGCAGGGCATGTTGTGATGTGATATGGTCAAGACATGATGCCAAATTTTATTGTATGAGATGATCATGTTTTGTAACAAAGTTATCGACAATTGGCAGGAGCCATATGGTTGTCGCTTTATTGTATGAAATGCAATCGCCATGTAATTGCTTTACTTTATCACTAAGCGGTAGCGTAAGTCGTAGAAGCAATAGTTGGCGAGATGACAACAATGCTACGATGGAGATCAAGGTGTCGCGCCGGTGACGATGGTGATCATGACGATGCTTTGGATATGGAGATCAAAGGCACAAGATGATGATGGCCATACCATATCACTTATATTGATTGCATGTGATGTTTATCCTTTATGCATCTTATTTTGCTTAGTTCGGCGGTAGCATTATAAGATGATCTCTCACTAAATTTCAAGGTACAAGTGTTTTCCCTGAGTATGCACCATTGCAAAAGTTCGTCATGCCGAGACACCACGTGATGATCTGGTGTGATAAGCTCTACGTTCACATACAACGGGTGCAAGCCAGTTCTGCACACGCAGAATACTCGGGTTAAACTTGACGAGCCTAGCATATGCAGATATGGCCTCGGAACACTGAGACCGAAAGGTCGAGCGTGAATCATATAGTAGATATGATCAACATAGTGATGTTCACCACTGAAAACTACTCCATCTCACGTGATGATCGGACATGGTTTAGTTGATATGGATCACGTGATCACTTAGATGATTAGAGGGATGTCTATCTAAGTGGGAGTTCATTAGTAATATGATTAATTGAACTTTAATTTATCATGAACTTAGTACCTGATAGTATTTTGCATGTCTATGTTGTTGTAGATAGATGGCCCGTGCTGTTGTTCCGTTGAATTTTAATGCGTTCATAGAGAAAGCTAAGTTGAAAGATGATGGTAGCAACTACATGGACTGGGTCCGTAACTTGACGATTATCCTCATTGCTGCACAGAAGAATTATGTCTTGGAAGCACCGCTAGGTGCCAAACCCGCTGCAGGAGCAACGCCAGATGTTATGAACGTCTGGCAGAGCAAAGCTGAGGACTACTCGATAGTTCAGTGTGCCTTGCTTTACGGCTTAGAACCGGGACTTCCACGACGTTTTGAACGTCATGGAGCATATGAGATGTTCCAGGAGTTGAAGTTAATATTTCAAGCAAATGCCCGGATTGAGAGATACGAAGTCTCCAATAAGTTCTACAGCTGCAAAATGGAGGAGAATAGTTCTGTCAGTGAACATATACTCAAAATGTCTGGGTATTACAATCACTTGATTCAACTGGGAGTTAATCTTCCTGATGATAGTGTCATTGACAGAATTCTTCAATCACTGCCACCAAGCTACAAGAGCTTTGTGATGAACTATAATATGCAAGGGATGGATAAGGCAATTCCCAAGCTCTTCGCAATGCTAAAGGCTACAGAGGTAGAAATCAAGAAAGAGCATCAAGTGTTGATGGTCAACAAGACCACCAGTTTAAAGAAAAAGGGTAAAGGGAAGAAGGGAAACTTCAAGAAGAACAGCAAGCAAGTTGATGCTCAAGTGAAGAAGCCCAAGTCTGGACCTAAGCCTGAGACTGAGTGCTTCTACTGCAAAGGGACTGGTCACTGGAAGCGGAACTGCCCCAAGTATTTGGCGGATAAGAAGGATGGCAAGGTGAACAAAGGTATATGTGATATACATGTTATTGATGTGTACCTTACTTTGATACTGGTTCTGTTGCTAATATTTGCAACTCGAAACAGGGACTACGGATTAAGCGAAGATCTGCTAAGGACGAGGTGACGATGCGCGTGGGAAATGGTTCCAAAGTCGATGTGATCGCAGTCGGCACGCTACCTCTACATCTACCTTGGGGATTAGTTTTAGACCTGAATATTTGTTATTTGGTGCCAGCGTTAAGCATGAACATTATATTTGGATCTTGTTTGATCGAGACGGTTATTCATTTAAATCAGAGAATAATGGTTGTTCTATTTATATGAATAATATCTTTTATGGTCATGCACCCTTGAAGAGTGGTCTATTTTTGTTGAATCTCGATAGTAGTGACACACATATTCATAATATTGAAGCCAAGAGATGCAGAGTTGATAATGATAGTGCAACATATTTGTGGAACTGCCGTTTAGGTCATATTGGTGTAAAGCGCATGAAGAAACTCCATTCTGATGGACTTTTGGAATCACTTGATTATGAATCACTTGGTACTTGCGAACCATGCCTCATAGGCAAGATGACTAAAACGCCGTTCTCCGGAACAATGGAGCGAGCAACAGATCTGTTGGAAATCATACATACTGATGTATGTGGTCCGATGAATGTTGAGGCTTGCGGCGGGTATCGTTATTTTCTCACCTTCACAGATGATTTGAGCAGATATGGGTATAGCTACTTGATGAAGCATAACTCTGAAACATTTGAAAAGTTCAAAGAATTTTAGAGTGAAGTGGAAAATCATCGTAACAAGAAAATAAAGTTTCTACGATCTAATCATGGAGGAGAATATTTGAGTTACGAGTTTGGTCTTCATTTGAAACAATGCGGAATAGTTTCGCAACTCACGCCACCCAAAACACCACAGCGTAATGGTGTGTCCGAACGTCGTAATCGTACTTTACTAGATATGGTGCGATCTATGATGTCTCTTACTGATTTACCGCTATCATTTTGGGGTTATGCTTTAGAGACGGCTGCATTCACGTTAAATAGGGCACCATCTAAATCCGTTGAGATGACACCTTATGAACTGTGGTTTGGCAAGAAACCCAAGTTGTCGTTTCTTAAAGTTTGGGGCTGCGTTGCTTATGTGAAAAAACTTCAACCTGATAAGCTCAAACCCAAATCGGAGAAATGTGTCTTCATAGGATACCCAAAGGAGACTGTTGGGTACACCTTCTATCACAGATCCGAAGGCAAGACATTCGTTGCTAAGAATGGATCCTTTCTAGAGAAGGAGTTTCTCTCAAAAGAAGTGAGTGGGAGGAAAGTAGAACTTGATGAGGTAACTGTACCTGCTCCCTTATTGGAAAGTAGTTCATCACAGAAATATGTTCCTGTGACTCCTACACCAATTAGTGAGGAAGCTAATGATGATGATCATGTAACTTCAGATCAAGTTACTACCGAACCTCGTAGGTCAACCAGAGTAAGATCTGCACCACAGTGGTACGGTAATCCTGTTCTGGAGGTCATGTTACTTGACCATGACGAACCTACGAACTATGAGGAAGCGATGATGAGCCCAGATTCCGCGAAATGGCTTGAGGCCATGAAATCTGAGATGGGATCCATGTATGAGAACAAAGTGTGGACTTTGGTTGACTTTCTCGATGATCGGCAAGCCATCGAGAATAAATGGATCTTCAAGAAGAAGATTGACGCTGACAGTAATGTTACTGTCTACAAAGCTCAACTTGTTGAAAAGGTTTTCGACAAGTTCAAGGAGTTGACTATGATGAGACCTTCTCACCCGTAGCGATGCTTAAGTCTATCCGAATCATGTTAGCAATTGCTGCATTTCTATGATTATGAAATTTGGCAAATGTATGTAAAGACTGCATTCCTGAATGGATTTCTGGAAGAAGAGTTGTATATGATGCAACCCGAAGGTTTTATCGATCCAAAGGATGCTAAAAAAGTGTGCAAGCTCCAGCGATCCATTTATGGATTGGTACAAGCATCTCGGAGTTGGAATAAACGTTTTGATAGTGTGATCAAAGCATATGGTTTTATACAGACTTTTGGAGAAGCCTGTATTTACAAGAAAGTGAGTGGGAGCTCTGTAGCATTTCTAATATTATATGTGGATGACATATTGTTGATTGGAAATGATATAGAATTTCTGGATAGCATAAAAGGATCCTTGAACAAGAGTTTTCAATGAAAGACCTCGGTGAAGCTGCTTATATATTGGGCATCAAGATCTATAGAGATGGATCGAGAGGCTTAATTGGACTTTCACAAAGCACATACCTTGATAAAGTTTTGAAGAAGTTCAAAATGGATCAAGCAAAGAAAGGGTTATTGCCTGTGTTACAAGGTGTGAAGTTGAGTCAGACTCAATGCCCGACCACTGCAGAAGATAGAGAGAAAATGACAGTTGTTCCCTATGCTTCAGCCATAGGCTCTATCATGTATGCAATGCTGTGTACCAGACCTGATGTGTGCCTTGCTATTAGTTTAGCAGGGAGGTACCAAAGTAATCCAGGAGTGGATCACTGGACAACGGTCAAGAACATCCTGAAATACCTGAAAAGGACTAAGGATAAGTTTCTCGTTTATGGATGTGACAAAGAGCTCGTCGTAAATGGTTACGTCGATGCAAGCTTTGACACTGATCCGGATGACTCTAAGTCACAAATCAGATACACATTTATATTGAACGGTGGAGCTGTCAGTTGGTGCAGTTCTAAGCAAAGCGTCGTGGCGGGATCTACGTGTGAAGTGGGGAACATAGCTGCTTCGGAAGCAGCAAATGAAGGAGCCTGGATGAAGGAGTTCATATCCGATCTAGGTGTCATACCTAGTGCATTGGGTCCAATGAAAATCTTTTGTGACAATACTGGTGCAATTGCCTTGGCAAAGGAATCCAGATTTCACAAGAGAACCAAGCACATCAAAAGACGCTTCAATTCCATCCGCAATCAAGTCAAGGAGGGAGACATAGAGATTTGCAAGATACATACAGATCTGAATATTGCAGACCCATTGACTAAACCTCTCTCACGAGAAAAACATGATCGGCACCAAGACTCCATGGGTGTTAGAATCATTATTGTGTAATCTAGATTATTGACTCTAGTGCAAGTGGGAGACTGAAGGAAATATGCCCTATAGGCAATAATAAAGTTGTTATTTATATTTCCTTATATCATGATAAATGTTTATTATTCATGCTAGAATTGTATTAACCGGAAACTTAGTACATGTGTGAATACATAGACAAACAGAGTGTCACTAGTATGCCTCTACTTGACTAGCTCGTTGAATCAAAGATGGTTAAGTTTCCTAGCCATAGACATGAGTTGTCATTTGATTAACGGGATCACATCATTAGAGAATGATGTGATTGACTTGACCCATTCCGTTAGCTTAGCACTTGATCGTTTAGGATGTTGCTATTGCTTTCTTCATGACTTATACATGTTCCTATGACTATGAGATTATGCAACTCCCGAATACCGGAGGAACACGTAGTGTGCTACCAAACGTCACAACGTAACTGGGTGATTATAAAGGTGCTCTACAGGTGTCTTCGATGGTACTTGTTGAATTGGCATAGATCGAGATTAGGATTTGTCACTCTGATTGTCGGATATGTATCTCTGGGCCCTCTCGGTAATGCACATCACTATAAGCCTTGCAAGCAATGTGACTAATGAGTTAGTTGCGGGATGATGCATTACGGAACGAGTAAAGAGACTTGCCGGTAACGAGATTGAACTAGGTATTGAGATACCGACGATCGAATCTCGGGCAAGTAACATACCGATGTTGTTATGCGGTTAGATAGATAAAGATCTTCGTAGAATATGTAGGAACCAATATGAGCATCCAAGTTCCGCTATTGGTTATTGACCGGAAATGAGTCTCGGTCATGTCTACATAGTTCTCGAACCCGTAGGGTCCGCACGCTTAACGTTCGGTGACGATCGGTATTATGAGTTTATGTGTTTTGATGTACCGAAGGTAGTTCCGAGTCTCGGATATGATCATGGATATGACGAGGAGTCTCGAAATGGTCGAGACATAAAGATCGATATATTGGATGACTATGTTTGGACACCGGAAAGGATTCGAGAGAGTTCGGGCATATACCGGAGTACCGGGGGGTTACCGGAACCCCCCGGGGAGTATATGGGCCCTAATGGGCTTTAGGGGAGAGAGAGAGGGGCAGCCAGGGTAGGCCGCGCGCCCCCTCCCTCTCTGGTCCGAATTGGACTAGGAAGGGGGGCTTTCCTTCCTCTCTCCCCCTTCCTTCTCTCCTAGTCCAACTAGGGAAGGGGGAATCCTACTACCGGTGGGAGTAGGACTCCTCCAGGGCGTGCCATAGAGGGCCGGCCCTCCCCCCCTCCACTCCTTTATATACGGGGGAGGGGGCACCCCATAGACACACAAGTTGATCATTGATCTCTTAGCCGTACGCAGTGCTTAGGCGAAGCCCTGCGCCGGTAGCTTCATCATCACCGTCATCACGCCATCGTGCTGACGAACCTCTCCCTCGACACTCAGCTGGATCGAGAGTTCGTGGGACGTCACCGAGCTGAATGTGTGCAGATCGCGGAGGTGTCGTACTTTCGGTACTAGGATCGGTCAAATCGTGAAGACGTATGACTACATCAATCGCGTTGTCATAACGCTTCCGCTTACGGTCTACGAGGGTACGTGGACTACACTCTCCCCTGTCGTTGCTATGCATCACCATGATCTTGCGTGTGCGTAGGAATTTTTTTGAAATTACTGCATTCCCCAACAATATCTACTATATGATTCACGTTCGACCTTTCGGTCTCAGTGTTCCGAGGCCATGTCTGTACATGCTAGGCTCGTCAAGTTTAACCCGAGTATTCTGCATGTGCAAAACTGTCTTGCACCCGTTGTATGTGAACGTAGAGCCTATCACACCCGATCATCATGATGTGTCTCAGCACGAAGAACTTTCGCAACGGCGCATACTCAGGGAGAACACTTTTACCTGGAAATTTAGTTAAGGGATCATCTTATAATGCTACCGTCGTACTAAGCAAAATAAAATGCATAAAAGATAAACATCACATGCAATCAAAATATGTGACACGATATGGCCATCATCATCTCGTGCCTTTGATCTCCATCTCCAAAGCACCGTCATGATCTCCATCGTCACCGGCTTCACACCTTGATCTCCATCGTAGTGTCGTGGTCGTCTCGCCAACTATTGCTTCTACAACTATCGCTAACGCATAGTGATAAAGTAAAGCAATTACATAGCGATTGCATTTCATACAGTAAAGCAACAACCATAAGGCTCCTGCCAGTTGCCGATAACTTTTACAAAACATGATCATCTCATACAACGACGTATATCACATCATGTCTTGACCATATCACATCACAACATGCCCTGCAAAAACAAGTTAGACGTCCTCTACTTTGTTGTTGCAAGTTTTACGTGGCTGCTACGGGCTTCTAGTAAGAACCGTTCTTACCTACGCATCAAAACCACAACGGTGTTTCGTCAAGTTTGTTGTTTTAACCTTCAACAAGGACCAGCCGTAGTCAAATTTGATTCAACTAAAGTTGGAGAAACAGACACCCGCCAGCCACCTTTATGCAAAACTAGTTGCAGGTCTGTCGGTGGAACCGGTCTCATGAACGTGGTCATGTAAGGTTGGTCCGGGCCGCTTCATCCAACAATACCGCCGAATCAAAATAAGACATTGGTGGTAAGCAGTATGACTATCACCGCCCACAACTCTTTGTGTTCTACTCGTGCATATTATCTACGCATAGACCTGGCTCTGATACCACTATTGAGAACGTAGCATGCAATTTCAAAAAAATTCCTGTGATCACGCAAGATCTATCTAGGAGATGCCACTACTGCAGGATGGTCCAAACATGACACTACAAACAGAGACCCTTCAACGAAACTGTGTGCGATGCCATAATCAGAAATGGTGGTGTAAAAAATGGTAAAAAAGGCGCAAAACATTTGCGATGACGGATGCATCAAACACGGTTTGTATTTTAGTTGCGTGTGCGATGCAGGGCATACGGTTCAGCTCAATTAACTATTTGCGATGAGGAGGAACAAAAGAAATGGGCAGCCAGATGAAGGCGTGTGTGATATACAGCATACGGTTCACTAGGATGAACTGTGTGTGATTAGGCAACACAATGGAAACGGTTCAACTGAACAAGATGTGTGTGATACGCGGCAAACAGGTCCGTAATCAGAAATGTGTGCGAAGACCAATAATAACACAGACGATTGCTTCTAATAAGCCATGTGATTTGCTCTGTCTACAATAGAATAACATGTGTATATATATATAACTGAAATAAACATCCAATTACATAAGTGACTATACACATCATTCGCACACACCTCAATAAACAATTGCATGCATTCTAAAGTAGGAGAAATGATTGTCTAGTCATCTACTTCTTGTGACGCTCCCGCCACTGCTATGTGGCTTGATCCCTTGTCTGGGTCAGGAAGTAGACAGTTCCTCATGTCAATGATCCGCCTGTACATCTCGTAGCTTGTGTACGCGTCCATGGCCGCGTACTTGACATGTTGTTCATCTAGTCTCTCATGACACACACTGTGCCAGGCGTTCTTGTCCTTATTGCTCTCTTCCTTCATCTTCGCATAGTATGGGTCGATGATGGCCGAGGCGAGGTTAACCAGGGAGTTCAGTTTGTTTTTGTCGCTGCCCCAGACCTTGTAGTGGCGCTGGATGTTGACAAGATTCGGGCATTTCAAGTCCGAAACCTTGAGCGCTTTTACATCGTTGGTGGTGTCCACCACAGCGAAACTGTAGTCGGAGCTGTTGATAAACCTGGAGAAACGCTCGTAAGGCGTTGTGGCCAGGTGGTAGTGGTAGACGAGGACGTCATGTCGCACGCACAACTGGGAGACGGCTACCTTCCGATCGTGCCCGACATGAACCATGGTGTACTCGAGGTCGAAGCCGACCACTTGGTACATGTCCTCCGCAAGGTGCTCCATAGTTTGGATGGAGCTCTCCACCGAGACCAGATCATTCGTGTACACCACTGAGAGAGCCTTCCCCCTCACGTGGGTGTCCACAACGTGTTGCGTGGTGAACTGCCTGCCGTTGTCGTCGTCGGCCGCTCGGAGCGCCATTGGAGCCACGAGGAGCGCCATTGGAACCGCTGGATGTCCTCTCTGTATGTGTCCTCGTGGGTGTGCTTACTGTGTCGTGTGAGACGAGAGATGAAGGTAAATGGCTGCAGGAATAAAAGGGGGCCGGGCGGCATGGATTCTCGGTGCGTCCGCATGGCAGTTTTTGCAGCCGATAACTGCATCATCGTGCCGCGCCCAGCGCAACCGCATGCACATGAACGTGCGTGATTGTGCGCCGGCCCCAAATACTGGCAGCGCGCATGGAGGGACGAGGGTAGAGCACCCGCAGGGACGCGAGAGCAGAGCGCGCGTGGCGAGACGCGAGCAGAGCGCGCCGCGGCCGCCTGAACCACAAGCAACCACACGCATAGAACAGTTGAACACGCATGAAATGGTCGCCTACAAGCCGACCTACAGTTGCATCGCTGCGTAGAGAGCAGCCGTGTGCTACCACCTCCGTCTAGTCTATAGTCCCCTTTATATTCTGTGCCATACTTTGCCCTCAAATTTAACCAACCAAATGTTAATGCATGTTACACTACAAAAAGAAGACACATCCGTGACATTTTGGGCCGAACGAATTTTTTTCCTGTCATACTTATGACACTTCTATGATGATAATTGTGACAAAACCCGGTATCATCATAGATGTGGTGGGCTCCTACTTCTATGACAAAAAATCATGACAGAAAATGGGCTTTTCGTCCTGGGCGGGCCGGAGACGTAGCTGCATGACATTCTTTGGGCCGTCCATGACGGAAAAAACCATGGTAGAAGCGAGGGCGAGGAAAATATCGGGGTGTTCCCGGTTACGGTGTGTGGTCGGGGCCGAGCGATGCACGTTTCTCTCGTACACGCACGCGCGTGGGTGCGAGGCGTTGGGCTCTAACTGAACCCGAGTGAGGCGTTGGGCTCTAACTGAACCCGAGAGATTGCACTGGAGGCTACGCGTTACTGAACCCGAGCGATCGATCGATGGCTGTTAACTGAACCCGATCGAGTGATTCCTTCGCTACTGCTGCTAACTGAAGCCGATCGATGCTGCCTCTGGATGAACAGTGAGCGTTGCTGGGGGGGGGTTGGATGAACAGTTCCCGGTGGGGGTGGATGAACAGGACCCTGTGGTGTTGCCTCTGGATGAACAGGACCCAATCGATCGAGCCGGTTGGGGCTGGATGAACAGGACCCCGTGGAGGGTTGGATGAACAGGACCACCCCGTGGAGTGCTGGATGAACAGTAGACGGTGGAGGGCTGGATGAACAGTAGCCCGTGGAGGGGTGGTTGAACAGGAGCCCATGGAGAGGGCTGGTTGAACAGTAGCCGGTGGAGTAGCGCGCGGTGGAGGCTGGATGAACAGGAGCCCGTGGATGAACAGTCGCAGGTGGAGGCTGGAGGAGGTCGACGGTGGATGAACAGTAGCCCGTGGAGGCTGGAGGGGGTCGACGGTGAAGATGAACAATATCCTGTGGAGTCCCGTTTTGCGGTACGCCACACCCCTCTCGATGAACAGGACCCCCGTTTCGACCGTAGTGCTCCAACACAAGTCCGTTTCCTCCGTTTTGCGGTACGCCACACCCCTCCCGATCAACAGGACCCCCATTTCGACCGTAGGAGGTCCGTTTACTCCGTTTTGCGGTACGCTAGACCCCTCCCGATGAACAGGATCCCGTTTCGACCGTGGCCGGTCGAACACAAGACCGTTTCCTCCGTTCAGCGGTACGCCAGGCCTCGTTTCCATCGGCTGTTCCGTCCAAGCCGGTTGACTCCCACGCACTCCGTTGCCTCCTGATGAACACGACACATTCCGTTGCCTCCCCATGAACACGACGACGACGTAGTTTCTCCGTTCTGACCCAGCCATGTACACTAGCACTGGCCGTACGTACGCGCGAGTAGGCGTTCGAGACCCCGCCCGTATGTACGTACGTGGCCGCATTTACTTTCTTGCACCCTGGCCGCTGTACGTACGTGTACATGCTACGTGCGCGCCTCTACTACGACACGTGCGCGCCTCTACATCGACCAGTATGTACATACATGTTCGCGACCAGAATGAAAACGCTACGTATGCTTCGACCAGGTGGGTCCCGACTGTCAGGAACTTCCTTGCGTGCGAAGATGTAGCTGGTGGGTCCTAGCAGTCAGGGGGCGAATATTTTTTTTTGCCCGGACGCACTTCCTTGCGTGCGAAGATGTAGCTGGTAGGTCCCAGCAGTCAGGGGGAAACATTTTTTTCGTGAAATACGGTTGCCTGTCCGGTGGGTCCCTGCTGTCAGGTGGAGGAATCATTATTTTCCGTGTAATAAGGAGGCACTTCCTTGCTGTGGTCGTGGAGCCAGCTGTCAGCCTCTCCACGTACAGTCCACATCCGATGGAAGCCGTTCCTTGACCACGTCGCGCCGAGAGCACCAGGGCGGTGGACGACGGCGAGGCCTAGGAAGGGGACGACGCGGAGCCAGGGAAGACGCGGCAGTGGATGCCCACGCGTAGAGGAGTATGAGGATTCACTGGTTCGCTGCGGTGTGAGGCTGCCGTCGCCGCAGAATAACATGGGGTGTGGGTGAGTAGAGGGATGGCCTGGCCAGTGGTGGGAGCAGTAGGGGGCGGTGAGGCCTCCGCCGCATTGCAGCCGGCCACGGGAGGCAGGAGCACGAGGCATGACCGGCGCTGGTTTGGGCGGCTGGAGCAAGAAGACCAGAGGTTGAAGAAGCACTACAGCCGTTGGATGGACATCGTACGGTCAATGGAGCTAGAATCGTTCATATTGACTAAGTTGACAAAGCCCTCCGTCCCCGTCAACTTAGTTGGTCCACAAGTCAGCCTCCCACTATTGTGGGTCCCAGCTAGAAGGGGGTATTTATTTTTTTGTGCGTAATAAGGAGGCACTTCCTTGTGTGCGAAGATATAGCTGGTGGGTCCGACCTGTCAGTGGTGGGAACGTTTTTTTTCCGTGAAATACAGAGGCCCTTCCGGTGGGTCCTAGCTGTCAGGTGGAGGAATCATTATTTTGCGCGTAATAAGGAGGCATTTCCCGGCGTGCGGCCGTGGACCCAGTTGTCAGCCTCTCCACGCACAGTCTACTTCCGATGGTGTCGTTCGTTGACCACTCCGCGCCGAGCGCATCCAAGGTGGTGGACGATGGCGAGGCCCCGGACAGCAACGAGACAGAGAGGTGTATGAGGGTTAACTGGTTCTGGTGCGGTGTGGTTCGGCAGTTGGTGGAGAAGAACAGGAGGTGTGGAGGGGTGGAGGGATGGCCTGACCAATGGTGGAGTAGCGCTTCACAGCGAAGCATGCTAAGTAGAGCTGCTAGCAGCAGGAGGCAAGAGCAGGTGGTCCCGGCGGCGCTGGAGGAAGAAGGCGAGAGATTGAAGATGGATGCCGGTCGTTGGATGTAAATCCAACGGCTAACGATGTCAGAATCATTTGTTGACTAAGTTGACAACGACTTGCATTTGCTTCGACCTATTGGCCCACATTTCAGCCTCCAAAAATGTGGCACGTATTCAACCCATTTTTTCAGAATTTACTGTCTTTTTTTGCGGGGTAGAATTTACAGTCAATTTGATCTTTTTTTTGAATTACAGTCCATTAGCTGGGCTGGGTGAACAAAGAATGTAGCGTCCATGCGGCCCATTTATGTTTTTCCTAAAAAATTACAGGCCATTTGCACTTTCTCGAAATACATGATTTTGCTAGGCTGATTCTAATTATAATGTTGGGGTGGGCGTAGCAATGTTATCAAAAAATAAATAGGGGCTAAGCATTTATATATATATATATATATATATATAAATAATAAGTGATTTATTATTAAATTGGTCCTTAAATCTTACCAACCTTTTGTACACAATCACCAGGATTTTCTTTGCCAAAAAATCCAGGATTTTATTGTTAAGAAATTATTTTTATAAGTTAATAAGATATGCGATATTGTTTTCTTACATATGTAAGTATCTGTTAAATATATGATGACAATAACAATAATATATAATAACATATAAAATAATTTAAATATATATAATATAGTTAGAAGGGAAACATAAGTTGGACCAGGCGTTCCTATTCTTATATAGAAAAATAGAATAGACCTCTGCGTTTTCTTCAAAAAAAATACATAAATTGGGCTGCCGATGTTTCAGGAAAAATAAAACCTCGGATGGGAGGTCCATAGGGCGGTCGATACATGACGGCCCTCAAGAAAATACAAACAGGCCTATGGACCTCCCATCCGAGGCCGTGGGCTGCGCATGTTAAAAAATAAAGCCTAGACGGGGCAGCCCAAAACCCAGCTGATACTTGCTGCCCCAGTGATAATAAATGTTACCTACCAGCTCCCCGGCTTCTTTGTAAATTTATCTCCTATAGTAACTACGTTGAAGCACCTAAAAAATGTAACTATGTTGACAAACCCGTGGACCCCAATGTCAGTATAGCATTAGGAGGAAGTATTTTTTCGATGAGGCACTTGCTTGCGTACGGCCATAGACCTGGTGGGTCCCGACTGTCCGCCTCTCCACGTACAGTCCTCTCCAGATTCCTCTCGTTTGTTCAGCATGTTCACAATGGCAGACAGTGGCGTCGTGGCGAGCGCACAAAGGCGCAGGAGGAGATCCAACCACCTGAGGAAGTGCCTTATTAGTAATGAAACAACTGAACTAGCCTAGTGGCCGAGTGACACTACCCGACAGCTGTTCCGCCCGGGTTCGATTCCACCTGTGCAGAGAAAATATCTCCAAAATTTTGGCCTCTGCCTTTATTGACATGTGGGTCCCAATTATCATCTATGCACACCACGTCCAACACTTGCCAAAACTTCGTCCCTCGTTTTCTCTGTTTTTCGCACACTCGACATTGTGTGGGCATTTTGAAAATAGCATATGTTTTTGACTGTGCATCATAGGAAGATGTGCTATGCATGAATGTTGATCAGCATGATGTTAACTGGCTGGTAGTTCCAGTTTCGACCATGAATAAAACTTCCAACATGATGTTAACACTGTTTGAAAAGGCCGTTTTAATATAAATGCTCTGCCTCTGAAAGTTGCAGTTTCTTATCTGAAACTGAACTTGGAGTTTCTTATCTGAAACTGAAACTTGCAGTTTCTTCTCTGAGAATCACATTGTCTGCCCTTTTTGAAAGCACAAGTGCTCCCTGGGTGATTTTGGTAATTAATGTCAACATATCTCTTGTTGGACTAATGTTTCTACCTAGTATGTTTCAGATAAGTTCAACAATGGAGTGGCATGGACTAGAGGATGTGGAACCCCTTCAACATGCTAAGGACAAAGGATTGGCTCAAGCTCAAAGCTCAGAACTCTACATTTTCTATTTTAGTGATCCAAGATCACATTGAGTCCATACGAAAAGCCAATACTATTAAGAAGGGATGAGGTGTTGCTTAATGAGGTGCTTGCTCAAAATGCTTAGTGATATGCTCCAAAATCCTCCACTACTTTCTCATATCCACATATGTCCCAAACCACAAGTCCAACTCGGCCCCACCAAATCGGTCTGACCGAGTTCTCTGAATCGGTCCCACTGAGTTTGGTGATTTGTGTGTAATGGTTAGATTTTGTGTGGATGCTATATATACCCCTCCACCCGCTCTTCATTCGTGGAGAGAGCCATCAGAACATGCCTACACTTCCAATACATATTTTCTGAGAGAGAACCACCTACACTTGTGTTGAGGTCAAGATATTCCATTCCAACCACATAAATCTTGATCTCTAGCCCTCCCCAAGTTGCTTTCCACTCAAATCTTCTTCTACCAAATCCAATCCTATGAGAGAGAGTTGAGTGTTTGGGAGACTATCATTTGAAGCACAAGATCAAGGAGTTCATCATCAACGCACCATCTATTACCTTTTGGAGAATGGTGTCTCCTAGATTGGTTAGGTGTCACTAGGCAACCTCCTTCCCCGTGTATTGTGAATGTTTAAACTTGTGCCAATACTCCACTTCAACTTAAGAGAATTAAAAACTGCAACTTTTCTTGATTAGAGTCTATTCACCCCCCTCTAGACACCTCTTCTCGATCCTTTCAATTGGTATCAGAGCTTTGGTCTCCCTTGCCTTGGTTTAAACACCTTTGGAGAAAGATGGATGTGTCTACTTTGGGGAGTCTTAGACGTAGAGTGCCTATTCTTGATGGAGAGTTTTTCTATGAGTGGAAAAATGAAGTGCTTGAGATTTTCAACGAATATCATTTGAACAAGTACATTACTAGCCCTTGTGCTCCTCATATTGATCCTTTGTATCCTACACCCGAAGAGGATCTTGACATGATTCGCAATCTTAGACCATCAATCTTATCATTAGAGGATTGCCCAAAAATTTGATTACTAATCTACCTACTCTTGATTGTGCCTATACTATATGGAGATTTCTTGAGGAACGATTTCCAGATTATTCCTAGAAAAATTTAGACGAAATCCTCCATAAGTCTATTTCCTTGAGTAAGATGAATTCTAGTGATCCTAGCTTTGGTGTTTGTCTATTTGAGCTTACCAATCTCATGTGTGCCAAAGGAGATGTTGGAATCATTATTAATATCATTTCCGAAGCTATTAGGATTCATAAAGATAACCATAGGAATGATCATTTATCTAATGAATTACCCTCTCTAGGAGTTGATCAATCACAAGATGATGTTGAACATGGATACTATGGTGAGGATGATGATAGTGACTATGATCTTGATGATGCAATGAGACACTTTGGTCTTATGGCAAATCTTCGTGGCTACATGGCTGGAGGAAAGGAATGGGTCCTTGATAGTGGATGTACTGATCATATGATCGGAGATAAAGATATGTTCCGTGAGCTTGCTGAAAACGACGGCCCTCAAAAGTATGTCACTTTTGGTGATAACTCAAAGGGTAAGGTGGTTGGCCTCGGTAAGGTGGCCATCTCACATGATAGCTCCATACAAAATGTCATGCTCGTTGAATCTCTTGCGTACAATTTACTTTCAGTATCTAGACTTGCTGATTTCGGTTTCAGTGTCCTATTTACTAAGGTAGATTGCCAAGTGTTTTGTAGAGACAATCGTAAAATGGTCTTTACCGGTATACGTAGAGGTGATCTTTACATTGTTGATTTCACTAAAAAGGCTCAACCTAGAACTTGCTTAATTTCTAAGTCTTCTAAAGGCTGGTTGTGGCATAGAAGGCTAGGTCATGTGGGCATGCGAAATCTTGATAAGCTTATTAAAGGTGATCATATCCTTGGAATAAAGGATGTCATATTTGACAAGGATAGACTTTGTGTGATTGTCAGGCAGGAAAACAGGTTGGAGGAAGTCATCACGCGAAGAACATCATGACCACTAGAAGACCACTCGAGCTACTTCACATGGATCTATTTGGTCCCAATGCCTACAAGAGTCTCGGTGGTAACTCATTTGGTCTAGTCATAGTTGATGATTTTTCAAGATTTACGTGGGTGTTCTTTCTTGACGACAAATCGCAGGTCCAAAAGATCTTCAAAAACTTTGCTAGGAAGGCCCAAAATCAATTTGACGCGAAGATCAAAAAGGTTCGGAGCGACAACGGAACGGAGTTCAAGAACGCAAATGTGGACACCTTTCTTGACGAAGAGGGGATATCACACGAGTTCTCGGCTACGTACACACCTCAACAAAATGGAGTTGTTGAGAGGAAGAACTGGACTCTTATTGAGATGGCAAGAACAATGCTTGATGAGTACAAGACTCCAAAACACTTTTGGGCGGAAGCGGTTGAGACAGCTTGTCATGCAACAAATCGCTTGTATCTTCACAAGCTACTCGGCAAGATGGCATACGAGCTCCTCACCGGTAACAAACCTCAAGTTGGATACTTTCGAGTATTCGGCTCAAAGTGCTACATTCTTGACAAGCATCATCGTTCTAACTTTGCTCCAAAATCTCATGAAGGTTTCCTACTTGGTTATGGCTCAAACTCTCACACTTACTGTGTCTACAACAATTTCACCCGAAAGGTTGAAGAGACGGTAGATGTGAAGTTTGATGAATCTAACGGCTCGCAAGTAGAGCAATTGCCAATTGATGTAGGAGACAAAGACCCTTCGGAAACTATCCAAGACTTGTCTATTGGCAAGATTCGTCCAACGAAGGTGAAGGAGAGTACCTCGTCCGTCCAAGTGGAAGCTTCTACCTCACCACAAGGTGAACCAAGAGTTGATACGGAAGCATCCACAAGTGGGACACACCAAGACGAAGAAAACGAGGAAGTACACCAAGATGAACATCAACAACCTCCTTCTCCACCACGACAAGAGAATGACACCGTCAGCAATGAAGAAGGGCAAGAAGAAGAACAAGATGAAGAGGATGTTCCACCCCGAGCCAAGCCAAAGCTCCCACGAGTTCGAGCAAGAATCGCCAAAGATCATCCCGTCGAGCAAATCTACGATGATATCCAAACGGGGAGAATCACTCGCTCTAAAACTCGATTGGCAAATTTTTGTGAACATTACTCATTCATCTCTAGTATTGAACCTATGAAGGTTGAAGAAGCATTGGAAGACCCGGATTGGATAAACGCTATGCATGAAGAGCTACACAACTTTGAGAGAAACAAAGTATGGACATTGGTCGAAAAGCCCGACAACAACCACAACATCATTGGTACAAAATGGGTGTTTCACAACAAGCAAGATGAAGATGGTCAAGTCGTCCGCAACAAAGCACGCCTAGTCGCCCAAGGCTACACACAAATCGAAGGTATGGACTATGGTGAGACATATTCTCCCGTTGCTAGACTTGAGTCCATTCGCATCTTACTTGCTTATGCCAATCACCATGATATCACCTTGTAACAAATGGACATTAAAAGTGCTTTTCTAAATGGTGAAATTGAGGAGGAAGTTTATGTTAAGCAACCTCCCGGCTTTGTCAATCCTAAGAAACCTAATCATGTTTACAAACTTCACAAAGCCCTTTATGGTCTTAAACAAGCCCCTAGAGCATGGTATAAATGCTTGACCAAGTTTCTCATTGAAAAAGGCTTTGAAATTGGAAAATTTGATTCTACTCTTTTTACTAAAAGGGTTAATGGAGAACTATTTGTGTGCCAAATTTATGTTGATGATATTATATTTGGTTCAACTAACCCTCATTTTAGTGAAAAGTTTGGAAAGCTAATGTCGGAGAAGTTTGAGATGTCTATGCTGAGTGAACTCAAATTCTTTCTTGGTTTGCAAATCAAGCAAACTAAGGAAGGTACCTTTGTCTCTCAAACAAAGTAGACCAAGGACTTATTCAAGAAGTTCAATATGCAAGAATGCAAAGGTATGTCAACACCCATGCCTACAAGTGGACATCTTGATTTGACCAAAGATGGTGATCCGGTTGATCAAAAAGATTACCACTCTATGATTGGTTCATTGTTATATCTATGTGCCTCTCGTCCTGACATTATGCTAAGTGTGTGCATGTGTGCACGATATCAAGCGGCCCCTAAAGAGTGTCATCTTAAGGCTGTGAAAAGGATAGTGAGATACTTAATACACACACCAAATTTTGGCATTTGGTATCCTAAGAGGTCATCTTTCGATCTTGTTGGTTACTCCAATTCGGACTATGCTGGAGACAAGGTTGATAGAAAGTCCACTTTGGGTACTTGTCAATTTCTTGGTAGATCTCTAGTGTCTTGGTCCTCCAAGAAACAAAACTCGGTATCCTTATCCACCGCCGAAGCGGAATACATTGCTGCTGGATCATGTTGTGCTCAATTACTTTGGATGACCCAAACTCTTAAAGATTATGGGATATATGTGAAACATGTTCCATTGCTTTGTGACAATGAAAGTTCTATTAAGATTGCTCACAATCCCGTGCAACATTCTTGAACTAAGCATATTGAAGTTCGTCATCATTTCATTCGAGATCATGTTGCCAAAGGGGACATTGATCTTAAGCATGTTCGCACCGATAAGCAATTAGCGGATATATTTACCAAACCGCTTGATGAGAAAGTCTTTTGCTGTTTGAGAGGTGAATTGAACATCATTGATGCTTCAAACTTGGAGTAGGAACTCCATTTGGATACATGCAAGGCATGACCCTTTGACTAATCCTTGATATTTCTTTCATGATGCTATCTATATGTCTTGGATTATTTTTTTGCACCCTTGCATGCTATCTAACCCTTGTAGGAACTTGGATGTATCTAAATCCATGAGATTGCAACTCACTCACATCTTGAGCAATCTCTACATCATCAAGTCACTACATAATGGTGGTTGAAGACAAGGAAGCACAAAACTCTTCAAATATATCCTTTGACAAATTCTGCATTAAGATTTATGATTGTCATTTTGGATACATAAGTGCTCTTCCTTGCAAAGCTAACCCATGTAGGTAGATGAATTCCAATTTCAAGTGGTGCTCCCAACTCTTGATGAGCTACATCAACCTTGAGCAACCCACACAAGTTCAACAACATGATCAAGATCAACACCACCACCCAAGGTATGTTATTCCATCTTAGAGAAGCTTTACTCCAAGACATGGGTCAAAGCAACTCAACAAGATGTGAATACATCAAGGTGCTTAAACGAAAAATGGTAACCCCATTTTGAGCTTAAACGATGAGTATGACCAAAGATCAAGTGACCTCACTTGACTCTCAAGTCAATATACTCTAACATAGGTGACTTAGTCACCGCCCAATTCTAGATGAAGTTCTCTTGTGTTTCCTCTTGCATTTGTCTCATGCATATGTGTTTCCCCTTTCAAAAAAAAACTTCATCTAGATCTTCTCATTTCTTCTTGTTCTGCATTCTCTCCATCCAATTTGTTGCAAATCTTTCAGCAAATTCCTTGCAAATCCTTGTGAGATCTTAGTTGTCTAGTGAGCTGAGGTGACAAGTGTTTTACTGTGATGAACTCGGTCACACCGGTTTGTTTTCTTTGGCCCAACGGAATTCTCTCGGTGCCACCGAAGCACACAACTCGGTGCTACCGATTTCACTACAGGAAAGACAACTTGCCACTTATTCCTGCAGTCTTTTTGCTCCAGCTCCACTGAATGACTCTTGTCCTCTACCAGCATCACATTTGCTTTGCTTTGTGACTCAAGGACCAAACCCTTCCGCGATAAAACAAAAATCCAGAAGAGCCCTTCTTGGAAATTGATGTCAAAGGGGGAGAGAGAGATCACATCAAAGCTCAGAGAGATCACATCAAAACTCTATGCTTAATCATTTCTATAGGGGGAGAGGATACTCAGGGGGGGTGTGTAAGAAACCCCAGATGCTCGATGTTCAAGAGGAGAGAAGTTACAAGTCTTTAAGAGGGGAAAGACATGTTCATATTTGATTGCTTGCATTAACTCTGTTGTTCTTTTCTCTTTCTCTCATTTTCTGTTCCCTATCCCATGCAAGATTCAGGGGGAGCAAGACATCTAAGGGGAGGAAATCTCTGATTTTATTGCACATTTTTACCCTTGGGGACATGTCTATATCCAATAAAGTACTCAGTACTCACTCTCTACATGTCATCCTAGTATTGGTACTCTTGTGGTTTCTTCTGTTTGCTCTGGCTACTAGATGTATCTGTGTTATCTAACCTTGTTTACTCTGGTTCATTTCTTTCTAAGCCAACTCAAGATCACAAGGTAAGTATATGCATCATAGTCATGTGTGTGAGGATCTGTTGCTGTTGTACATACTGTTTGCAAGAAGGACTCATGAGCATGAAGGTACATTTCCTATATTCACATCATTCACTCTGATGCATATAGCCAAGATAACATGTAACACATGGCTTACTCTGTCATGCTTATGCATTCACATGCTCCTATGTTTCATATTTACATGATTGCATACATATAGGGGGAGCCTATGCGTGTTATATGTCTTTCCAAAGCTTTACTTGTTATTCTATATATCTTGATCTAAAGCTTTGATGTATGTTGTCATCAATTACCAAAAAGGGGGAGATTGAAAGCACAAGTGCTCCCTGGGTAATTTTGGTAATTAATGTCAACATATCTCTTGTTAGACTAATGTTTCTACCTAGTATGTTTTAGATAAGTTCAACAATGGAGTGGCATGGGCTAGAGGATGTGGAACCCCTTCAACATGCTAAGGACAAAGGATTGGCTCAAGCTCAAAGCTCAGGACTCTGCATTTTCTATTTTAGTGATCCAAGATCACATTGAGTCCATAGGAAAAGCCAATACTATTAAGAAGGGATGAGGTGTTGCTTAATGAGGTGCTTGCTCAAAATGCTTGCTCCAAAATCATTCTGAGAATCGGCTTATTTTTGTCCTGTAACATGGTCAACGGGTTTGACGTGAAAATAACAATGTCTAATGGCATTTCTGAGCAAACATCTAACTTAACAATGGCATTTTTTAGATATCTAATTACATTTTTGAGCAGGCATCTCATGGATCGATAGCATATTTTGAGTAGTTGTAACTTCTAATGGCAAAACTGAGTGGTGATACACAACTAGTGGGATAAATAATAAGAACCCAAGAATTAAATAGGTATGTTGTCCGATTTGCGAAGGCGCACACATTAACAATCAACAAAGTCATTTTGGAACAAGTCCTGTCACGTTACAATCGGAAACACATGTATTATTGAAACCATGGGCGTTCTATTTACCATTTACGTGCCGCCACGCATCCCCTTTTTTTATTAGCTAGGAGGCACCATGCAGGGTAGCTATTTGAGTATGGGAGGCGTGCGATCAGACCCCTGCGCATGCATATCAGGAGGAGAGCCTTTTGACCTCCATCTGCCGTCCACCTCTCTCCCAAGGTCTCCATTAATGGCGCCCGAGCCGCTGATTAATGGCGTGGCCATGTCTCACTCGACTGAGATTTAAGAGAGAAAAAAGAAAATCTGAAAAGAAAATTTTGCACGGATCTTGATGTAAGATCTGACGGACCTATATAGCATCTACTGCGACTTATAGCAAGACTGATGAATATATATAAGGACGACGGGAGTGGATAATAATTGTCTTACATAATTAGGAAGGTAATTAAAAAAGCCACATGCGGCTACGCCCGAAATACACAAGGGCAAAAGAAGAAGGAAGATGCATACAACGATCTGGCTCGCTGATCTCTACTTTCTTTATGCGCTATAGGTCGCGGAGACTAGTTCTCGCGGCGGGTGATGATCTCTTTCATCAGTTTCATGTCCTTAATATGCTGCTTGGCAGCATCCATGGATTCCTCCACCAGCCTGTTGCGCTTGATGCGGAGCATGGCATTCTCGTCCATAAGTTTCTTGATAATGACGCCCGTCCTCTGCAACAAGGCAGCGGTCTCCTCCTCATGCTTCGCCCTTTCGGTGATCTTCGCCCTCAGCAGGTCGTGCTCGCCCCGGAGCTTCGCATTGCCCTCCCCTAGTTACCGGATAACACCGGTAGCCTCGTCCTGCAACCTTGCCCAGCCGGAGATCTGATCCATCTGGCTATGGACCATTGCATGCATGCGCCTGTAAGAGTCCTCGCCTGCCCGCGAGAAATTTTCCCAGGCCGCCGCGGCGCGGCGGGACCTCCGTGCTGCTTCAGCGGCGTGGTGGGACATCTCTGTTGCTTCCGCGGCATGGTCGGACCAGTCTGCTACATCGACGGCGCGGCGGGGCCTCCGTGCTGCTACTGTTGCGCGACTGGACATGTCGGCTACTTTCGCGGCAAGGCGGGACATCTCTCATGCTTCCTCTTCCATGCTCACCTCTCCCTGGTGGAAATCTCTCGACCCAGAACTCACGCTGGCCATGGCTTGATTGATTTGATTGTTTTTTGTGGATGAGGAGTTGAGGAGAAATGTGCAGTTAGCATAGTAGTATTTATAACCGAGTACTACTAATACACTCCTAAGTGGGAAACCATTTAGGTTGTGATCGGTGTGAACAGGTTTGCAATTAAATATAGCGTGGTAGTAGAAGTAATTTGGAATGTGACGAGACGCGCTCAAAATTTATTGACGGTTCTAGTTTCGAAGTGCGGCACTATTCCTAGATGGCGTAACGTCGGCACGTTTTCTCGGCCGTGGTGTAGCATATGCCATGGTACTAGTTCTTTTTCTACTAATGTGTACGTGCAAAAACTGGCACCGTCGGATACATATCTTACGCTTGGCGTTCGAAGGAATAGCCTCGTGGCGAGCTATATACTAGTCTTTTTTTCAGACGCATTACACCTATCTCTCGGGACTTCTCGCACGCACCATCACTGCTCCGTAGGTCGATGCCACCCACATACACTTGTACTCTGAGAAGAGGTGCACATACGTACTCGTCCTCTCTCACACACGCAATCTGTAGCTACGAATTGTAGTGTTCTCAACCATCCGATTGGCTCTATCATAGGTTTCACGTTGCTCCTTGGCCTTGAGATTGAGAAGTTTAAAACGCGGAGGCTAAGATGGAGGCGCGAGGTTTTGGTTAATGTGCGGGCCGCACATGGCACCAACACGACACGAGCTTCGTCTGCCTGGTGCGCATGCAGTCGGGTGAGTTGTCCAAGTATAGACACAACCAAGCCCTCGTTGGTATCCGCGCCTCGACTTTGGCTGGTCATAGTGGAGAGTAACATAGACTAGTTACTAGTCTATGTTACTAGTACCTTCGTAGTGGGTAGTGTCATATAGTATATGCATAATTTGGCGACGAGCGCTCTCTATATGTACCACCTTTTTTCTTTAATTTCATCTTGTTAGTTTTGCTCCATGGCGCAATCCATCGATACTACTACTGTACGAATGTATACATTTTTTTAAAGGCTAGAGGGAGGGGCAGTCTAGCTTGGTCCTTTTCACGAGAGGCGAGGGCCTTTGTGATTTGACGGCTCATTACTGCTGGAAGGCGGGGCCTTGTGATTTGACTACTCGCATAAATGTGCCGACGACCTGAGGAGGAGCAAAGAACCGTGCGGTATACTCAAGTTTTCAACTGTAGTAGTACTACGACGGAGGAGCACGAAACTCGGCAGCCCAGTGCCATATGGCGATAAAAAATGATCTAATTTGCTAGTCATCTCATTGTTAGCATTGTTCTATTCATGCCTCGCTGAGAACATGACACGTGCGGCGAAACACGCGAAGCAAAAGAAGAAACACAGGAGCAAAAGAAGAAGGAAGATTATCACCCCAAATGATCTAATTCGCCGTGGAGTCGTAACTGCTTCTTCATCGCCTCCACGACCTTCATCTCCTTGCGTGTCTCCTCCGCCATCTTCTTCATTCTGTCCATGGCGCGGGATTTCTCGATGCGAGCCTTCATCATCTGTTCCACAGCCGCATTACGTACCTTGACAGCAGCCGGGTGCTCGATGCGGAGCTTCGCCAACTCCTCCTTCTGTTCCATGACGAGGGCCTGCAACATCTTCATCGAGGAACTACTACTCTCATGCAGCTTCTTCCAGCCGGCGTTCTTCTCCTTCAGCAGGTCGAGCTTGTGGCAGAGCTTCGCCTTGTCCTCCTGAAGTTGCAGGATTTCGCCGGTCGCCTTCTTCTCCGAGGCAATGCTCTTCTTCAGCAGCATCACCAAGCCGGCGGTCAACTCCCCCTGCTTATTGAGCTCAGCGGGCATGTCGTCGAGGCTCTCCTTCAGTAGCTCCACCAAGCCGTGGATGAACTCCTTCTGCTTATTGAGGTGCTTATTGAGCTGATCGGGCATGCCGTCGAGGGATAACGACTCCAGCGCCGCCAGCTCGGCATGTTTGCCTCCGTGGCTAGGGCGCTCCTGGGAGCCATCGCCAGCCCGTGAGAGATCTTTCGAGGTCTCTGCGTGGCGGCGAGCCCTCTTTTTTTCGCAGCCTTGGTTGCCGCTCCCTTGTTACGAGTAGTTCTCGACCTAGAGCTCTGCGCACCAGACATGGCAAGGATGGACGAAGAAGAAGCACTTATCAGGAGGAAAGGTAGCGTAATTTTCTGTTTGGTAGTTCCCCTTTTTATAACCTAAGTACTAGCACTAGTACTAATAACTGCATAGTGGGAACAGGTTCAGGTTTGGTATGTACTAGTAGGTGTGAGCAGGCTTGCACTTAATTGTAGCACTACTACTTTCGAATGTGATGGGAACAAGGTAAATATAAATTGATGGGTGTTGGTTTCGAGGCCCGAAACGGCTCCCGATGAGTTTAGTGGAACATAAATTTCAAGTAGACTACACTGCTCAGATGCGTAAATATTATGTTACTGTCAAAAATTGGCACAAAATACGAAGGAGACCAATGGAAGTACTACTAGCAACCCATGATTTAACTACTCGCATGCGCGCAGTGGAGTAGTAATGTCTTTCTTCCGCCCTCACGTCCACTCAATTTGCATGCGCTGTATTAATTGACCATCAATGAAGTGAAGGACTTTACACGCGTCAAATTATCACATGGGGTGGATCTTGGTACAAAATTGCGTCCGCCCATGTACCCGCGTGTGCGTGCGAGGGAATGAGTGTGTGCGTGGCGTGCATGCACATCTTCGCTTCGTGCATGTACCGCTAGTGTGGCTCAGGGAGGACGAGTACATTCTTCTGGAACCAGCAACACATCACTGTGATCAATCCACACAAGGATGTCGCGACAATGCCTCCACATGTGCCACGTGGCTTCATAAACTGTAAGAGAGACACTGTGTAGCGTGCCATTGTGTTTTGCACATACTCGAAGTAATAGTAAGGTACACGCGTTGCACGCGTCAGATTTTGCAACCGAATTATGAATAAATACCACACTATAGTGTGACGCCCCCGATTCAATCGTACACTAATCATGCACGCAAACGTGTACGATCAAGATCAGGCACTCACGGGAAGGTATCACAACACAACTCTAAAACATAAATAAGTCATACAAGCATCATAATACAAGCCAGGGGCCTCGAGGGCTCGAATACAAGTGCTCGATCATAGATGAGTCAGCGGAAGCAACAATATCTGAGTACAGACATAAGTTAAACAAGTTTTCCTTAAGAAGGCTAGCACAAACTGGGATATAGATCAAAGAGGCACATGCCTCCTGCCTGGGATCCTCCTAACTACTCCTGGTCCTCGTCAGCGGACTGCACGTAGTAGTAGGCTCCTCCGGTGTAGTAGGAGTCATCGTCGACGGTGGCGTCAAGCTCCTGGACTCCAGCATCTGGTTGCGACAACCAGGTAGAATGGAAAGGGGGAAAAGAGGGAGAAAAGCAACCGTGAGTACTCATCCAAAGTACTCGCAAGCAAGGAACTACACTACATATGCATGGGTATATGTGTAAAGGGCCATATCGGTGGACTGAACTGCAGAATGCCAGAATAAGAGGGGGATAGCTAATCCTGTCGAAGACTACGCTTCTGGCCACCTCCACCTTGCAGCATGTAGGAGAGAGTAGATGGTAAGTTCACCAAGTAGCATCGTATAGCATAATCCTACCCGGCAATCCCCTCCTCGTCGCCGTGTTAGAGAGCGATTACCGGGTTGTATCTGGCACTTGGAAGGGTGTGTTTTATTAAGTATCCAGTTATAGTTGTCATAAGGTCAAGGTACAACTCCGGGTCATCCTTTTACCGAGGGACACGGCTATTCGAATAGATAAACTTTCCTGCAGGGGTGCACCACATAACCCAACATGCTCGATCCCATTTGGCCGGACACACTTTCCTGGGTCATGCCCGGCCTCGGAAGATCAACACGTCGCAGCCCCACCTAGGCACAACAGAGAGGTCAGCACGCCGGTCTAAATCCTATGGCACAGGGGTCTGGGCCCATCGCCCATTGCACACCTGCATGTTGCGAACACGGCCGGAAGCAGACCTAGCCTAGCAGACGTTCCAGTCCAATCCGGCGCGCGCCACTCAGTCGCTGACATCATGAAGGCTTCGGCTGATACCACGATGTCGAGTGCCCATAACTGTTCCCGCGTAGTTGGTTAGTGCGTATAGACCAAATGGCCAGACTCAGATCAAATACCAAGATCTCGTTAAGCGTGTTAAGTATCCGCGAACGCCGACCATGGCCAGGCCCACCTCTCTCCTAGGTAGTCTCAACCTTCCCTGTCGCTCCGCCACAAAGTAACAGTCGGGGGCCGTCAGGAACCCAGGCCCACCTCTACCGGGATGGAGCCACCTGTCCTTTCAGCCCCCTCATCAGAACCACTTGCGGGTACTCAACGAGCTGACCCGACTTTAGTCACCACATGTGTCATGTATATAAAGTATATAGTATATACTCGTGATCACCTCCCGAAGTGATCACGGCCCAGTAGTATAGCATGGCAGACGGAAAAGAGTGCAGGGCCACTGATGGAACACTAGCATCCTATACTAAGCAGTATGATAGCAGGTAAGGGTAGCAACAATGAGAGGCTATGCAACAGAATAGGATTAACCGAAAGCAGTAACATGCTACACTACTCTAATGCAAGCAGTATAGAGAAGAATAGGCGATATCTGATGATCAGGGGGGCTTGCCTGGTTGCTCTGGCAAGGAGGGGTCGTCTTCGACGTAGTCGATCACAGGGGCGGCATCGGTCTTGGGGTCTACCGGAGAGAAGATGGGGAAGAAACAATAAATATAAAGCAACCATAGCATCACAAAGCATAACATGGCAATATGTTGTGCCGGGTGTGACCTAACGTATGGCTACACAATAAAGGTGAAGGGGGGATTCAACCGGGAATGTATTCCCGGTTCCGGACCTGTATCAAACAGATGACCGGAGGGGAAATGTTCCGTGTTCAGCATGCTAGGGGCATGTGACAGATGAACAGACCGCGTATTTGGATTCGTTGGATTTTTCTGAGCAACTTTCATGTAGAAAACATTTTCATCGGAGTTACAGTTTATTTTCTATGAATTTCTAAAGGTTTAAACATTTTCTGAAATTATTTAAATAAACAGAAAAGGAAATATGACGTCAGCATTGCGTGGGGATGATGTCAGTGGTCAACAGACACGCTGACCAGGTCAAAACTGACCTGTGGGTCCAGTGGGTCCCACTGGTCAGTGACTGGACTAATTAACAGTGGTTAATTTAACTAAACTAAGTTAATTAGCTAGTAGGCCCCACCTGTCAGTGTCTAATTAGTTTAACTAAATAAGTTTTAATTATTAAAACGTTGATTAAAGGGATGGGGCCTGCCTGTCAGTGGCTCTGGGCTGCCCAGTCAGCGAGTTAACTGGGTCAACATAGTCAACAGGGCCCCATGGGCGCACACGTCAGCCTCACAGGGGAGGCCACGCGGCGCCACATCGGACACCGGCCGGAGACGCGCCAGAGTTGACTCCAACGAGCCAAACGCGGCGGCGCGGCTCGGGAGGGGCGCGGGTTTCGCGCACAGGGGGTCTGCGGGGTTGAGGCGGGGCGCGTTCGACGCGGCTCGGCGCCGCGCGTCCAACGGTGGTGGCCGGAGTGGCTGGAACGGACGGGGGCGAGCATTTCGAGCTCGCCGGCGGCGAGGTGCTTCGGGCGAGCAACGGCAATGGTGGTACGGCGCGAGATCGGGCAATCCAGAGAGCGGGGCGAGGCCTACGTGCACGCGTGAGCAAGATGGGCGCGAGCAAAAGACCAAAAGGTCGCCGGAACGACGCCGGCGACGAGCTACGCGGAGGCGCATCCGGTCGGAGCACGGGGTAGCGCTACGGGGCTCGGCAAAGCGCCGGGGAGGGGTAACGGTCCCACACGGACGTGCTGAGCACGATCCCGAGCTCATCTAAGCTCGACGGGCAGCATCGACACGGCTACGAGCATGCCGGCAAAAGCAGAGGCACGGCAACGGCGGCGAACTAGCTAGGGACGAACGCGGCTGTGGGAAGGAGGAATGGAGGGAGTGAGGAGCTCACCGAGCGGCCAAGAAAAGCCTCGACGGATTAGTAGCTGCCGGGTTCGTCGGAGACGACGAGGATCGTCGGCGACAGAGGCGGAAGGGGGCGGAGCAGAATGCCCTTAGCGGAGCCTCCCAGCTCCTGCTGATGGTCGGAGATGAAGGAGCGGAGAACGCCGGAGCTCGTGGAGGCGTTGGTGAAGCTCGGGGTCGCCAGTCGCCGTGGCGGTGCGAGAAGAACATCGACGACAGCGTCGGGCGACGTGGGGGGAGAGGCCAGAGGGAGAGGGGGCGCGAGGGAATAGGGGTTAGGGTTCCAGGGGGAGAAGGGGGCGCCGGGGTCGGCTAAATAGGCGGGATGGGGCGCCGATGGTCGCCACCGCGGCCATGGCGCCGTGGATGGCCGCCACGGCATCGTCTGCTTCTGTAGCGGGAGGAAGGGGAAAACAGGGGGGTGTTGGGCTGGGCTGTGCAGGCCTGCTGGATAGATGGGCCGGGTGGCCCAAGGGAGGGGGCTTTGTTTTATTTCTGTTTTCTTTTGTTTTTTACTTTTTATTTATTCTTTTCTATTTCGGCTAATTGTTTGGGCACCAAACGAGTTTTGTAAAATATGAGAGCTGGCCCACAATTCACAGCACAATATATTCTACCACCAAAAACTAGTTTGGGGTAAATATCATTTCATAATTCTTTTGTATTAATAAAGAGGTTATTAAATAATGTTTTCAGCCACTGTTCGAGGTTGTTTAAGTCACTTAACAAATTTCATTAATGTTGTTTACAATTTTATCCTAGCCTCTGATTTATCTACTATTTATTGAATATTTTAGTTTTAATATTTGAAAACTTTTACTGTTTACTTGATTTTGAATTTTGAATTATAATCGGTTTCGAACTAACACCAGATTAATAACAGTAATCATGGTGACGTGGCATCATTAACACAGGTTTACTGTAGCTTAATTATCCGGGCGTCACAATTCTCCTCCACTACAAGAAATCTCATCTCGAGATTTAAGCGGTGGAGTAAGGGGGGAAGTGTTGGTAGCGAAAACCTAACGAGTCTTCTCGGTCTTGGCTGCCCTTTCGAAGAGGTTGATCCCTTTCGTTGATGTCTTCAATTCTCTGCTTTAAGTCACCATGATCAACTCATCATCCTTTCTTCGGGATCTCCAACATACTTACGAATAGGTAAGGGGCAGCTCGGCTACGACAGAATGCTTATGAGGGAAAACAATCTGGGGTTAACCCATGAATGAGCATAAGATTATCTCTTGAGTTGAACATATAAAATACATCGAGAGTAAGGTACGAAGGTACAATAAGAGGTTCCCAGCGGATAGATAGTTGCTCGAAGTCTGAACCAGAGTGAGAAAGGGGTTCAGAGCAGCGAGAGTAAGTATTGCGTCTGATACCAGAATAGATTACTAGGCATGTGGCCCGTGAATTACATATGAAGTCAAGCTCAAGGAATAATTTTGACAACAGGGTGTACAGGAGATTCAGGTTTCGATCCTGTGGATTTGTGGGTTATGGGCCCACCATGTGGTTAAAAGTAGGAAGGCCGTTGGCATCTTACACGGTCATGATAGCAAGACATGTCAAAGGGTAGCCTGTCAGTTATGTTGGCAACAACGTTGGTACCAAGGGCGAGGGACAAAGAGAACCATTTTCCTGCTCGTTGAACAAGGCGGACCAATAGGCAAGGTTCTCGTCCATCGGTGGTTACCGGAATGTCACCAACAATAGTAACAGGGTCTTACTGACAGAGTTGTACACCGAGGTGTTTGCACAAGCAGGGAATTAATACTGCTTAGATCATAATGATCACCAGAAACGTTAAACCAACCAATGGAAAGGAAAATATGATTATCAGATTAAACAGAACAATGGAAAGGAAAATGTGTTTAAACACATATTTCAGGGGTATATCCTTCCCAAGGACAAGGGTTAGAAAAGAGCCATTTAGGTTAGGGAAGAGGAAGTTCATGACAATACCCAAACAACGGTGTTTGAATAATTGATAACGAAAACTTAGCATTGTGCTTCAAATGTTTTTATTGAAGGTCGGATTACCACAGACATGCTTCGAGATAGCATTGACATGGTCATTAGGTAAGATCAGGCTATGGATACACAAAGGATCCATCAGGAACAACTTATAGAGTAAGTCTTACAATTTCCTCATGGAAGAATAGCTAACCTTGCTAAAAAGGAAAACTTATAACAATAGGTCCTCCGGCCAGGTGTGTTAGGCATGACATCACCTTACCGGGTCATAAATAGACCAATGTTATAACTCTTGGAAATATGTTCCAACCATCATATCTGACCGAGATTCAGATCTGATTGGTGTCAGGATAACTCAGACTCAGGATGCCTGAGAAGAAAGGTGCAACACAAATTGTCGAAACAACATCGAAGATTCTCAGGAGATGAACTATGGAAGCGAGTTCCGAACAAGAGTTCATCATTAAGTCAAGGAGAGGTGAGGAGGTGACTGATTGACTCAGCGACAATCCATTGAGATTTCCAAAAGATGGATTTCCACAACTATGTGACCAAGGAGATAACATTAGCTCGACCGAATGACTTAATGATGTATGCTCGAGGAAAACATACATAGTTAAACATTGGTTGAAATGTGCACCCAAAATATGGGCTAGGTAGCACGATCAATGTTCGAATGATGATTCATTAAGCCATAGACGTAGAATGAAACTATAGACCAATAACTTCAAAGCAATAGGGTTGCTAGAAGTACAGAACTCAAGCAGCATCGTTAGCATATTGGTATCCCGGTTAAAAACAACACGGGGACCAAGGAAGAATGGTGATGGTGAGAAGTATCATCATACCAAGAATTTCTAAGAGGTTGAGCAATCCCCACAACATTCTCGACATAAAAGACAGTAATACTTCAAGGCAGAACACAACCTAGCTGGAGAGCAAGTTGTATTCATAATGTGGACAAGTTCGCGACGAAAGGAAGTCAAGGGTGTTGTCGATGATAATAAAAATCATCGAGGGCAAGGAGGGTATTTCTCATCATGAACACAGTTGACATCTCGGAAGAAGTCAAAGTGTTGAAGGTGATCCGACACATTTGCCGGGAGGTTTCTAGAGGATGCAATCAAACAACAACGACAACAAGCAAGGAAATGACGAAGTGGCAAGTTATAGGATCAATATATAAGATGCAAGCTCGGAACCAAAGTTGCCTTTCAAGACAAGCAACATGATGTTGAAAGCTCGACGTAAACCGTGCTCACACACTTAAGAATTCGTGCACCAGAGAAGGACGAGGTAGCACATTTAAAGATAGCAAGACCAGGATGCAGCCGATAGTTTAGGAATGACCAGATTGGGTTCAGAATTTCCAAGTAAAAATACTAGGGTTATTTGATTTGCAGTGCAGAATAATTTCACTAGTCGGTATCCTCGGTTGTCAACAACCCAGAACCCGTAGTGTGATTACGACAAGGAAAGACATTACTTCAACAAAGTTAGTAAGATGTGGTGCAATGGCAAGACATCTTCGAGATACCAGGGGGTAATACTCGAAGGTAGAACATGATAGAAGTAGAACCGGGTCATTGACCTATGACAGTAGATACTTCAACCTTGCCAAAAATAGACGAGGCACTAGCTTGGATCCCCATCAGATATGTTAGATCAGGACAGCATGGTCGGAACCATAACTGTAAGGAATCAATTTACTTAACGGTGTTCTCGAGTGACTAATAACTCAGAACCCGAGGGAAATTGGAATTGGCGAGAATGTAGTACTTGATGAAGAACTCATAGGAAGATATGATGTTCCGTGATGACCTCGAGATACCAGGGGGTAATACTCGACGATAGATCAAAGTAGAGGTTGGACTGGGGTATTGCTCTATAGGAGACAAGTGCTTACACTTGCACGAGAAATGGTATTTAAAGGAGAACATGGTTGGAACCATGATTGCAAAAGGCCAGATCCCAGATATAAGATGAACTTATACCAAGGGAATAATTAATTTAAGAGAAGCTTTAATGATAAGATCTACATCGTGTCCATGGGCATGAACACAAAGTTCAAGGTCGACTCCCACTTCATCAATGCATAACCTTTCATTCACTGCTCTAGATAAAGGTGATTTCAGTGTCAAAACCTACCTGGTGAATTACCAGAGGAGTATGACCCGTGAAAACTTTCGGGTTCACACATATTAAGTAAGGTATAGGTTCAACCCGTCAGGGTATCGTGGAAACATATACCACAAGCTTCAATAGTAAATATCACCAGCTCGAAAGTAGAGCATGGTTGGCCAAATCATAGAACGGGATTTACCAATGGTATTATGTATCCCGAAAAGAACTTCTCGAGGTTTTT
Organism: Triticum aestivum; assembly: GCF_018294505.1. Lineage (NCBI taxonomy): Eukaryota > Viridiplantae > Streptophyta > Magnoliopsida > Poales > Poaceae > Triticum > Triticum aestivum. The sequence continues at coordinate 75,129,829 of NC_057805.1, forward strand.
GTATACGAAGGACACTGTCAGATGATAATTCAACAAAGGACTTGATGGTTCATAACGGAGCTGATGTGAGCATTGGCACACAACCAGAGGAAGAATCAAGGCAAGGGCCTTAGATTATAGAAACAACTGGCTAATTCAAAGCTCACATGTAAAGGAATTATGATTTCCAAATCAAAGGATCAGAAGCAAACACTCTGATTAAGGATGGATAAGTTGAGTAAGCTTAGGGGTAAAATCGACAACAACTTGATTGGTCGAGATTCAGCTCATGTTAAAAATGACGTCTGAGCCGAAAGGATGAATTCTAGGACCTGATTGAGGATTGCGAGCATTCGCAACATATCGAATCAATGGACTCAAGATGATAGTGACAAAGGCTGCCAATAAGATTGGTATACTTATGGTATTAACCATAATGCAAGCAAGCAAGAATTTCAAGAACAACAGGCTGTTGAGGATTTTCAAAAGATAAAATAGTATTCGAAGACTTTGGTGAAACACATGAACGACTGGGGAGAAACAAATCCTCAATGTGTGTGTGAGGATTAACTTGTAGGTGTATTCAGGTGACAAGGAACTGCAAGTCAGTAAGCTCAAAGGATTCTCGGAACAATAGAGAGAATTTTGGGGTATCTTGTAATAACAAGATCAACTGAGAATAAAAGTAAGAACGATAGGTATAAGTATTTATCCATAGGGATATTTCAGTGGTAGGGAATTGCAAAAGCAACGAGCACAAAGCCTCGAGAACATCGGAGAGTATCTTCGAAATCCTTCGGTGCACCAAGCAATCATCTGGAGTGAGGGGCTCTCCGGGATGAAGTAGTTACGAGAACCTAGAGTCAGAGTTAGTAAAATCATTTCACCCGAATAAAAGAGAGGTCAGAGTCCCAGAGTATAGGTCGAGGAATAAAAGATCCCAATACCACCCAATGGCGACATGGGCCCGTAAGGCACACAACCATGTTAGTAAAAGTTTAGCAATGTCTAGACTCGACTTCGGCCAAGGAGTTTGGAAGGGGGATTCCTACAGGCAGTTGGCTCTGATACCAACTTGTGACGCCCCCGATTCAATCGTACACTAATCATGCACGCAAACGTGTACGATCAAGATTAGGGACTCACGGGAAGGTATCACAACACAACTCTAAAACATAAATAAGTCATACAAGCATCATAATACAAGCCAGGGGCCTCGAGGGCTCGAATACAAGTGCTCGATCAAAGACGAGTCAGCGGAAGCAACAATATCTGAGTACAGACATAAGTTAAACAAGTTTGCCTTAAGAAGGCTAGCACAAACTGGGATACAGATCGAAGAGGCACAGGCCTCCTGCCTGGGATCCTCCTAACTACTCCTGGTCGTCGTCAGCGGACTGCACGTAGTAGTAGGCTCCTCCGGTGTGGTAGGAGTCGTCGTCGACGGTGGCGTCAAGCTCCTGGGCTGCAGCATCTCGTTGCGACAACCAGGTAGAATGGAAAGGGGGAAAAGAGGGAGAAAAGCAACCGTGAGTACTCATCCAAAGTACTCGCAAGCAAGGAACTACACTACATATGCATGGGTATATGTGTAAAGGGTCATACCGGTGGACTGAACTGCAGAATGCCAGAATAAGAGGGGGATAGCTAATCCTATCGAAGACTACGCTTCTGGCCACCTCCATCTTGTAGCATGTAGGAGAGAGTAGATGGTAAGTTCACCAAGTAGCATCATATAGCATAATCCTACCCGGCGATCCCCTCCTCGTCGCCCTGTTAGAGAGCGATCACCGGGTTGTATCTGGCACTTGGAAGGGTGTGTTTTATTAAGTATCCAGTTCTAGTTGTCATAAGGTCAAGGTACAACTCCGGGTCGTCCTTTTACCGAGGGACACGGCTATTCGAATAGATAAACTTCCCTGCAGGGGTGCACCACATAACCCAACATGCTTGATTCCATTTGGCCGGACACACTTTCCTGGGTCATGCCCGGCCTCGGAAGATCAACACGTCGCAGCCCCACCTAGGCACAATAGAGAGGTCAGCACACCGGTCTAAATCCTATGGCGCAGGGGTCTGGGCCCATCGCCCATTGCACACCTGCATGTTCCGAACGCGGCCGGAAGCAGACCTAGCCTAGCAGGCGTTCCAGTCCAATCCGGCGCGCACCACTCAGTCGCTGACGTCACGAAGGCTTCGGCTGATACCACGACGTCGAGTGCCCATAACTGTTCCCGCGTAGTTGGTTAGTGAGTATAGACCAAATGGCCATACTCAGATCAAATACCAAGATTTCGTTAAGCGTGTTAAGTATCCGCGAACGCCGACCAGGGCCAGGCCCACCTCTCTCCTAGGTAGTCTCAACCTGCCCTGTCGCTCCGCCACAAAGTAACAGTCGGGGGCCGTCAGGAACCCAGGCCCACCTCTACCGGGATGGAGCCACCTGTCCTTTCAGCCCCCTCATCAGAACCACTTGCGGGTACTCAACGAGCTGACCCGACTTTAGTCACCACATATGTCATGTATATAAAGTATATAGTATATACCCGTGATCACCTCCCGAAGTGATCACGGCCCAGTAGTATAGCATGGCAGATGGACAAGAGTGTAGGGCCACTAATGGAACACTAGCATCCTATGCTAAGCAGTAGGATAGCAGGTAAGGGTACCAACTGTAGCAACAATGAGAGGCTATGCAACAGAATAGGATTAACTGAAAGCAGTAACATGCTACACTACTCTAATGCAAGCAGTATAGAGAAGAATAGGCGATATCTGGTGATCAAGGGGGGGGGGGGCTTGCCTGGTTGCTCTGGCAAGGAGGGGTCGTCTTCGACGTAGTCGATCACAGGGGCGGCATCGGTCTTGGGGTCTGCCGGAGAGAAGAGGGGGAAGAAACAATAAATATAAAGCAAGCATAGCATCACAAACCATAACATGGCAATATGTTGTGCCGGGTGTGACCTAACGTATGGCTACACAATAAAGGTGAAAAGGGAATTCAACCGGGAATGTATTCTCGGTTCCGGACCTGTATCAAACAGATGACCGGAGGGGAAATGTTCCATGTTCGGCATGCTAGGGGCATGTGACAGATGAACGGACCGCGTATTCGGATTCGTTGGATTTTTCTGAGCAACTTTCATGTAGAAAACATTTTCATCGGAGTTACGGTTTATTTTCTATGAATTTCTAAAGGTTTAAACATTTTTTGAAATTATTTAAATTAACAGAATTAACAGAATAGGAAATATGATGTCAGCATTGCGTGGGGATGATGTCAGTGGTCAACAGACACGCTGACCGGGTCAAAACTGACCTGTGGGTCCCATTGGTAAGTGACTGGACTAATTAACAGTGGTTAATTTAACTAAACTAAGGTAATTAGCTAGTAGGCCCCACCTGTCAGTGTCTAATTAGTTTAACTAAATAAGTTTCGAGCTCGCTGGCGGCGAGGTGCTTCGGGCGATTAACGGCAACGGTGGTACAGCACGAGATCGGGCAATCCAGAGAGCGGGGCGAGGCCTATGTGCACGCGCGAGCAAGATGGGCGCGAGCAAAAGACCAAAAGGTCACCGGAACGACGCCGACGACGAGCTACGCGGAGGCGCATCTGGTTGGAGCACGGGGTCGGCGCTACGGGGCTCGACAAAGCGCGGGGAGGGTGGCAACGGGCCCGCACGGACGTGCTGAGCACGATCCCGAGCTCATCTAAGCTCGACGGGCAGCATCGACACGGCTACGAGCACGCCGGCGGAAGCAGAGGCACGGCAACGGCGGCGAACTAGATAGGGACGAACGCGGCTGCGGGAAGGAGGAACGGAGGGAGTGAGGAGCTCGACGAGCGGCGAAGAAAATCCCTCGACGGATTAGTAGCTGCCGGGTTCGTCGGAGACGACGAGGATCATCGACGACAGAGGCGGAAGGGGGCGGAGCAGAATGCCCTCAGCGGAGCCTCCCAGCTCCTACTGATGGTCGGAGACGAAGGAGCGGAGAACGCCGGAGCTCGTGGAGGCGTTGGTGAAGCTCGGGGTCGCCGGTCGCCGTGGCGGTGCGAGAAGAACAATGACGACAGCGTCGGGCGACGTGGGGGGGGGGGGAAGAGGCCAGAGGGAGAGGGGGGCGCGAGGGGATAGGGGTTAGGGTTCCAGGGGGGAGAAGGGGGCGCCGGGGTCGGCTAAATAGGCAGGATGGGGCGCCAATGGTCGCCACCGCGGCCATGGCGCCGTGGATGGCCGCCACGGCATCGTCTGCTTCTATAGCGGGAGGAAGGGGAAAACAGGGGGGTGTTGGGCTGGGCTGTGCAGGCCTGCTAGATTGATGGGCCGGGTGGCCCAAGGGAGGGGGCTTTGTTTTATTTCTGTTTTCTTTTGTTTTTTACTTTTTATTTATTCTTTTCTATTTCGGCTAATTGTTTGGGCACCAAACGAGTTTTGTAAAATATGAGAGCTGGCCCACAATTCACAGCACAATATATTCTACCACCAAAAACTAGTTTGGGGTAAATATCATTTCATAATTCTTTTGTATTAATAAAGAGGTTATTAAATAATGTTTTCAGCCACTGTTTGAGGTTGTTTAAGTCACTTAACAAATTTCATTAATGTTGTTTACAATTTTATCCTAGCCTCTGATTTATCTACTATTTATTGAACATTTTAGTTTTAATATTTGAAAACTTTTATTGTTTGCTTGATTTTGAATTTTGAATTATAATCGGTTTCGAACTAACACCAGATTAATAACAGTAATCATGGTGACGTGGCATCGTTAACTGAGGTTTACTCTAGCTTAATTATCCGGGCGTCACATATAGCATGTAAGCTGTGAGCCATATATGCCTGATGTAGACCTTCATTTAATTCTTATAGTTCATCTCATTCAAAATCAATTAGTTTTTATAAAAAACCTAGGGCCTCTTTGATTCGTAGGATTTCCAAAACGCGGGAATAGGAAGAACATGGGATTAGAGTGGAATGTCGTCTTGAATCCTACAGGATTGTACGAGTGTTTGATTGTGCATAGAAAAAACGCAGAAAAAATTCAAAGAGGTTTGAGTGGATGGGATGTTTCCTATGAAATCTAGTGCAAATGAATCACACAGAAAAATTCCTATGGTTTACAATCCTACAAATCAAACAACTAAGATAGGAAAAATTCCTAAGGATTAGAATCCTCCAAAATCCCTTTGAGAATCCTTTGAATCAAAGAAGCCCTTAATCTATCTTATGATTCATGGAATTGTGCGTTGTAAAGCATAAAGTAAAAACAAATAATGGCAATTTACCTAGAAAAAAGTTTGGGCAGTTATGATACGGAAGATTCTAGAACAAAGGAGAACCACTGTTGTTTTGAGATTTGTGCATTATGCTTAAGTGCAACCATGGAGTCTGCTAGATTGTACATGTGGCAAAATCCGGTGGGGGGCTAGAAGATGGTGCGAGGGGCCGAGTGGAGGGAGACTATGAAGGAGTGCACAACTGCGAGATCGATATTTAGAGAGAGGGGGCGAGAACGTGCGCTGTTGTGCGCAGTGGCGGAGCCATGAAAATGTCCCATGAGCTAGGGGGCCAAGCATTGCTAATCCTTTACAAGGAGGGCCAATTCATCAACTTAAACGATTTTTACCAGCAATTGTCTAATGATCACATTCATATTAGCCTCGATATATAGTGATATTAGGGGGGCAGGGCCCTTGCTGCCCCCTGTCTTCGCCATTGTGCGTGCGTCTGAGAGATGAAGCGGAAGGCATGGATGATGAGAGGGGGGCGTTGGATATATAATTAATGTGGGTGTACTAGCTATATATGTAATCCTATATAGAGAGGTATAGATTGATCGATGTGGACGTGGGAAAGAGGGTGAGACCTCACTAGATATATAGATTGATTGGTTTATGTGGAAAACTATGAAAGACCTAGCTATATACACACAAACATAGAGGAACATCGATCGTTGCGCATGCACGTGAGAGATAAAGAATGCCCGATATGTTGGAGAGGGGGATGTGTGTGTGTGCCTTCATGGGAGACCGACCTGAAGAAAAAGATTGCATGTGTGCGATGGATAATGCCGACTGGTAGTGTGTGTGCATGCATGCACGAGAGAAAGTTAGTGGTACAACTATAAAGAGAAGACCAATGTGTGGGTGTAAAAGACTAGGTGAGGTCATAATCAATGTAAAGTTGAATTCAAATATTTGAATAAGAGATCATGATGTTTGAAACCCATGCATGCATGAATATAACGGAGATCTGCGCGGTGTGGTTTGGAAACGAGCATGTTGTAATGTATACACATTGAACAAGGTCAGACTGGTTTGAATTTGAGATACCGATGGCAGACATCGTTTGGCCACATTGCATCCGTGCATGGACACACTATTCTAATTGGAGATGATGGGTGCCTTTCACATCACATATCTATATCTATACCCCTATATATATTATATTTTATATTTTTTATATAGTGTGCGGATAAGTTTAACTTTGAAAGATGGTCGTTGGTGCAGAGCTGGCAAATTTGAGCACTACTGGCCGTTGGATATCATCTAGATTCCACCAGATTTTGCCACATGTACAATCTAGAAGACTCTATGGTTGAACTTAAGCATAATGCACAAACCTCAAAACACAAGCACTTCTTCTTTGTTCTAGAATCTTCCGTATCAGAATTGCCCAAATGTTTTTCTACATGATTTGTTTTTAATTTATGCCTTACAACGCACAATTCCATGAATCTTAAAATAGATTAGCTTTCTTATAAAAACTAGATGATTTTGAATGAAATGAACTATAAGAATTAAACGAACATCTACATCATGCATATATGACTCAAAGCTTACATGCTATAATGTGGTATTTATTCATAATTTGGTTGCCAAATCTCATGCGTGCAATGCACGTGCACCTTACTAGTCTAAATGGTGTCTGTGTGTGTTAAACACATTGTACGTAGTATATCATACTAGTCTAAATTGCCTTTTTTTGGGTACACGTTAAGCTTGTTCTCCCGAAATTTCAAGCCGCGCCTTGTTATGCCAAAATTTCAAGCTAGCGTCTCTGTCTATCGTGCTGCGAAACTCCCACCTCTTCAAGCCGCGCCTTGTTACTCCGAAATATTTAAGATAAATCTTTGTCTCGTTGTCCTCCGACAACTCCCTCCATCTCAACCCGCGCCTTGCTATTCCAAAATTACAATGCGTGCGAAAACTCCCACCTCCTATGAAATCCCGACACGCGAACCGTGATACCCGTGAACCGAAAGAACCGCCTCTAATCGGTGGGGGTACTTTCGTAACTTACTCCACATTTCGGACAAGCGCGTCCCTAAGCCATGGTTCCCCACTCCCATCCCATCCGCCCACCCATTCATACACCGAGGCCAAGAAAACCCGCGAAGCCCCACAGGCTCCTCTGTCCGCCACCCAGCCGGAGCCTCTTCCCCGACGACGTCGTCCACAGCAACACCTCGACGTCCCTCATCCACCGTACCGGATGAGGATCCGTCGTCGATCTGGTCATCCCGCCAGTTCAGCCACCCCGTCCTCCACCTCCAAGGTGTCTACTATGAGTTTCATGTTGGGTGCAAACAAACATTAAAGGAGCCATTATCTGTATTTTTTAACTAAAGCTATTATCTGCCTGCTATCATTGTTTTTGGGTCTATCCATAGTTTGCTACCATCACTCTGGATTTGTGCATGCACTCCTTACATAATCTCACTATGTTTTATTCCTATGCATGTCAGTTATTGTACACAATGGAACTGGACATGTAGAGCAAAAGAGACGAGCCTTGCGTGGCAACAAAATTTCATGCAGACGTCGCTCCATGGTGGGCGCAAAGGCAGCCCCCCTCAACCCATTTTGGATCATAATCAAGAGGAAGATAACTATTCTGAGGGGGATTCAGAAGCAGAAGACCACTCCTATTTACCCCATGAGGTCTTCGCTCTAACTTGGCATGCTGATGTTGGTAATATCATGCATATGGTGCCTTGCATTGCTTACTGTATACATCAAAGATGTCATCTGCTTAGTTTAGACATGCTTTGTGTCAATGCCATCTGTTTAGTTTCTTTATCGTATATGTGAATCATGCAATGCCATCTTGTTTAGCCAGGCATCATATATGTGAATTTTGCAATGCCACCCTGGTTAGCCAGTCATCTTATATGTGAATTATATCATGACATCATTTTTTATTACGTGTTAAATTTGTCAACAATTTTAGTACATTCAATTACTCTTCCTATGCATCAGCCATTCGGCATGGTCATGGAAAAATCTGGAGTGGAAACAAGGTCTTTAGAGCAGACAATGCTATCTGACGAAGCGCATGTCTTGCCGGTTACAGATAGCTCCTCAGAGGAGGATTCAGAGACAGATGACCAGTCCTATTCCCCCCCCCCCCGAGGTGCATGCTCTAACTTGGCAGGGTTATGTTGCTCATATCGTGCGTATGGTATCTTGCATTGCTATGTCATTTGCTTAGTTTAGACATGCTTTGTGTGAATGCCACCTGTTTAGTGTCTAATTACCATATATGTGAATTATGCAATGCCATCTTGTTGCAAGACATTATATATGTGAATTATGCAATGCTATCTTGTTGTAAGGCATTATATATGTGAATTATGCAATACCATGCTGTTTAGCCAAGCGTCATATATGTGAATTATATCATGCCGTCCTTTTTTTGTATTTCTCATTGCTTTTGTCAACAATGTTTGTATATTCAACTGCTCTTCCTGTGCATCAGCCATTTGAACTGGTGATGGAGAAATCTGGAGTGAAACAAGGTCTTCAGAGCAGACAATGCTACCTGCTAAAGCAGATATCTTGCTGGTTACAGATAGCTCTTCAGAGGAGGATTCAGAGGTAGATGACCAGTCCTATTATCCCCCTGAGGTGTATGCTCAAACTTGGCAGGGTTATATTACTCACATCATGCATATGTTGTATTGCAATGCTTTGTTTTTACATCATATACACGATATTGAATGCCATCTCCTTAGTTGACACATCATATATGCGATTGCCCTTTGCTCACTTCCTTAGTATATAAATCATATATTTGAATTATATCATGCCATGATGTTTACATAGACAGCATGTATCTGAATTATGGCATGCCAACCCATTTTCTAAAGACATAATATAGTTATATCATCTCATCATGTTCACATAGTCATCATATTTTGAATAATGTCATTCTATCCATGAATTATATCATGCCATCATGTTTCCATCGACGGCGTGTTTGTGATTTATGGCATGCCAACCACTTTAATAGACACATCGTATAGTTATATCATGTCATCCTGTTTACATAGTCATCATATTTTGAAGTATGTCATTCTATCCTGTTTAGTTAGCCATCATACATGTGAAATTGTGTCATGCTATCCTATTTAATTAGCCATCATATATGTGATGTCCTGCTATTCTGTTTGGTTAGACAACATAAATGTGAATTATTTCATGCCCTGTTTTCTTCCCTACTCCATTGCACCTGTCTATCTTACAATGTCTGTACATTCAATTACTTTTCTTGTTTATCAGCCATTTCAATTGGAGGGGGTGATGGCAGTATCTGTGGGAGTAAAAACACGGTCTTCAGAAAAGATCATGCTACCTGTCGATGGAGATAGAACCACGGTTGTACTTGCCCAAGAACCAGCCCCACCACACATAACCCAGACTCAGCAGATTGTACCCCTACCCAGTTGGACAGAGAACCAGCTACACCCCTTCTAACCCCAACCCCAGCAGATAGTAACCCAGTTCCCGTTGACGTAGCACCGTCTCCACCACAAAGCACCCAAACACGAGCAGTTAGTAAGGCAACTGCAGTGCCCAAAGCACGAGGACCACCACTCCGAACCCCAAGTCAACGCTTAAAGCAGAAGAAGAATTGTTCTCAGGTCAGGTTCTGTAGCTATGGTTCATACTACTTTGCTCTTGCATCACCGTATTTACTCATACCAACTAATTTCAAATTTGAAGGATGCAATTGAAACTCCAATGGCGCAACAGGTGTGTTTTCAACCTGTTTCTTTAACGTGTTTGCTGTTGTAACTTGCTCTATGTTGATTTTAGTTTCAATTGAATAAACAGTTATGTTCTCATGCCATGCACATTACAAGTGTTGTTATTGCTTTGTAGTTTCCCACACTTATATTTTGTCTATGCTGCTTTATCTTAAATAGATATGATTCGAACTGTATCTATCTTGATTTGGCAACATAAACTAGAATGATATAGACCATACAGTGACCATACAGCATAGATATATGTTTGTTTCATGATGTTATCATGTCCACCTTACTACTGATCTGGTTTACCAAAATGAGTTTCATATACTACATTATAAACCTGTGATGTGTTTGTTTGTTTTTCTTTTAGAACGCGGATAAAATATTGGAGAAGAGTACCCCGTTATGCAATGGTAAAGGAAGTAATGCAGATAAGGTTCAAGATAGTGAGATGATAACCCACAAGTATAGGGGATCGCAACAGTTTTCGAGGGTAGAGTATTCAACCCAAATTTATTGATTCGACACAAGGGGAGCCAAAGAATATTCTCAAGTATTAGCAGTTGAGTTGTCAATTCAACCACACCTAGATAACTTAGTATCTGTAGCAAAGTATTTAGTAGCAAAGTAGTATGGAAGTAACGGTAACGGTAGCAAAAGTAATATTTTTAGGTTTTGTAGTGATTGTAACAGTAGCAACGGAAAAGTAAATAAGCGAAGAACAATATGTGAAAAGCTCGTAGGCATTGGATCGGTGATGGAGAATTATGTCGGATGCGGTTCATCATGTAACAGTCATAACATAGCGTGACACAGAACTAGCTCCAATTCATCAATGTAATGTAGGCATGTATTCTGAATATAGTCATATGTGCTTATGGAAAAGAACTTGCATGACATCTTTTGTCCTACCCTCCCGTGGCAGCGGGGTCCTAACAGAAACTAAGGGATATTAAGGCCTTCTTTTAATAGAGTACCGGACCAAAGCATTAACACATAGTGAATACATGAACTCCTCAAACTACGGTCATCACCGGGAGTGGTCCCGATTATTGTCACTTCGGGGTTGCCGGATCATAACACATAGTAGGTGACTATAGACTTGCAAGATAGGATCAAGAACTCACATATATTCATGAAAACATAATAGGTTCAGATCTGAAATCATGGCACTCGGGCCCTAGTGACAAGCATTAAGCATAGCAAAGTCATAGCAACATCAATCTCAGAACATAGTGGATACTAGGGATCAAACCCTAACAAAACTAACTCGATTACATGATAAATCTCATCCAACCCATCACCGTCCAGCAAGCCTATGATGGAATTACTCACGCACGGTGGTGAGCATCATGAAATTGGTGATGGAGGATGGTTGATGATGACGACGGCGATGGATTCCCCTCTCCGGAGCCCCGAACGGACTCCAGATCAGCCCTCCCGAGAGGTTTTAGGGCTTGGCGGCGGCTTCGTATCGTAAAACGTGATGAATCCTTCTCTCTGATTTTTTTTCTCCCCGAACACGAATATATGGAGTTGGAGGAGGTCGGTGGAGCGTCAGGGGGCCCACGAGGCAGGGGGCGCGCCCCCCACCCTCGTGGACAGGTGGAGGCCCCCCTGACGTGGATTCTTCTTCCAGTATTTTTAATATTTTCCAAAAATAAGTTCCGTGGAGTTTCAGGTCATTCCGAGAACTTTTGTTTCTCCACATAAATAACACCATGGCAATTCTGCTGAAAACAACATCAGTCCGGGTTAGTTCCATTCAAATCATGCAAGTTAGAGTCCAAAACAAGGGCAAAAGTGTTTGGAAAAGTAGATACGGCGGAGACGTATCAACTCCCCCAAGCTTAAACCTTTGCTTGTCCTCAAGCAATTCAGTTGATAAACTGAAAGTGATAAAGAAAAACTTTTACAAACTCTGTTTGCTCTTGTTGTTGTAAATATGTAAAGCCAGCATTCAAGTTTTCAGCAAAGATTATGACTAACCACATTCACAATAACTCTTAGGTCTCATGTTTACTCATATCAATGGCATAATCAACTAGAGAGCAATAATAATAAATCTCGGATGACAACACTTTCTCAAAACAATCATGATATGATATAATAAGATGGTATCTCGCTAGCCCTTTCTGAGACCGCAAAACATAAATGCAGAGCACCTTTAAAGATCAAGGACTGACTAAACATTGTAATTCATGGTAAAAGAGATCCAATCATAGTCATACCCAATATAAATTAATAGTAATGGATGCAAATGACAGTAGTGCTCTCCAACTGGTGCTTTTTAATAAGAGGGTGATGACTCAAGATGAAAGTAAATAGATAGGCCCTTCGCAGAGGGAAGCAGAGATTTGTAGAGGTGCCAGAGCTCAATTTTAAAGCAGAGATAAATAATATTTTGAGCGGCATACTTTCATTGTCAACATAACAACTGAGAGATGGCGATATCTTCCATGCTACACACATTATAGGCGGTTCCCAAATAGAATGGTAAAGTTTATACTCCCCCTCCACCAAGCATCAATCCATGGCTTGCTCGAAACAACGAGTGCCTCCAACTAACAACAGTCCCACGGGGAGTTTTGTTTGCAATTATTTTGATTTGATTTGCATAAAGCATGGGACTGGGCATCCCGGTGACCAACCATTTTCTCGTGAGTGAGGAGCGGAGTCCACTCCACTTGAGAATAACCCGCCTAACATGGAAGATACAGACAACCCTAGTTGATACATGAGCTATTCGAGCATACAAAACAGAATTTCATTTGAAGGTTTAGAGTTTGGCACATACAAATTTACTTGGAATGGCAGGTAGATACCGCATATAGGAAGGTATAGTGGACTCATATGGCATAACTTTGGGGTTTAAGGGATTGGATGCACAAGAAGTATTCCCGCTTAGTACAAGTGAAGGCTAGCAAAAGACTGGGAAGCGGCCAACTAGAGAGCGACAACAGTCATGAACATGCATTAAAATTAATAAACATTGAGTACAAGCATGAGTAGGATATAATCCACCATGAACATAAATATCATGGAGGCTATGTTGATTTGTTTCAACTACATGTGTGAACATGTGCCAAGTCGAGTCACTTAAATCATTCAAAGGAGGATACCACCCCACTATACCACATCACAACCATTTTAATAGCATGTTGGCACGCAAGGTAAACCATTATAACTCATAGCTAATCAAGCATGGCATGAGCAACTATAATCTCTAATTGTCATTGCAAACATGTTTATCCATAATAGGCTGAATCAGGAACGATGAACTAATCATATTTACAAAAACAAGAGAGGTCGAGTTCATACCATCTTCTCTCATCTCAAACAGTCCATCATATATCGTCATAATTGCCTTTCACTTGCACGACCGAACGATGTGAAAATAATAAGAGTGCATGGGCATTGGGCTAAGCTGGAATCTGCGAGCATTCAATAAACAGGAGAAGACAAGGCAATATGGGCTCTTTGTTAAATCAACAATAATGCATATAAGAGCCACTTCAACAATTTAATTATGGCTTCTCCTATCGACCCCCAAAGAAAAGAAGAGTAATAAAACTATTTACACAGGAAAGCTCCCAACAAGCAAAAGAAGAACAGGAAATATTTTTGGGTTTTCTTTTTAATTGTTACTACTACAGCAAGAAAAGTAAACTAACTAAAAGCTACACTAATTTTTTTTGTTTTTCTTAAGGTTTATTAAACACACAAGAAGAAAGCAAGAAAAAGGAAAATAAACTAGCATGGATATTACAGAGAAAGAGTATGAGCACTGACATCTAGCAATGAGTGTGTGAACATGAATGTAATGTCGGTGAGAAATACGTACTCCCCCAAGCTTAGGCTTTTGGCCTAAGTTGGTTTATTGCCACGGATGGCCTGGCGGATATCCAAAGTTATAACCGGGGTCGTACTGAGATGTGATAACCCACAAGTATAGGGGATCAATTGTAGCCTCTTTCGATAAGTAAGAGTGTCGAACCCAACGAGGAGCTAAAGGTAGAACAAATATTCCCTCAAGTTCTATCGACCACCGATACAACTCTACGCATGCTTGACGTTCGCTTTACCTAGAACAAGTATGAAACTAGAAGTACTTTGTAGGTGTTTTCGGATAGGTTTGCAAGAATATAAAGAGTACGTAAATAAAAACTAGGGGCTGTTTAGATAAGGACACAATAAAGTAAATATAGTGAGTGTGGAAAAGTGGTGGTAAGAGTTGCGAAATTGTCCCTAAGCAATTGACTACTTTACTAGACCGATAGCAAGTATTATGTGGGAGAGGCCACTGCTAGCATGTCATCCCTGACTTGGAATTCTATGCACTTATGATTGGAACTATTAGCAAGCGTCCGCAAGTACTAACGTTCATTAAGGTAAAACCCAGCCATAGCATTAAGATATATTGGTCCCCCTTCAATCCCGTATGCATCAATTTCTATGCTAGGCTGAAGCTTCTATCACCCTTGCCCTCCAATACATAGTCCTATCAACATACAACTAACCCTATGGTGTGATCCACGCGCGTGCTTATATGATGGGCACCAAAGGAGAACAACATAACCACAAGCAAATTAAATCAATCATAGCAATTCATCAACCACCGATAGGACAACGAAAATCTACTCAGACATCATAGGATGGCAACACATCATTGGATAATAATATGAAGCCCCCGGCGGCATTCCGGCGCCACCGGAAGTGAGGGGGAGAGAGAGCCCCCCTTCCTCTTCTTCTTCCTTGACCTTCTCCTTAGATGGGAGAAGGGTTTCCCCTCTGGTCCATGGTCTCCATGGCGTGGGAGGGGCGAGAGCCCCTCCCAGATTGGATCTATCTCTCTGTCTCTCTCTGTTTCTGCGTTCTCCCTGCTGCCCTTTCACCGTTTCGTATATATGGAGATCCGTAACTCCGATTGGGCTGAAACCTTTGCCGTGATTTTTTACCAAAAATTAGCTTTCTTGCGGCCGAAGGAGGGCATCAACCGCCTTACGGGTGGCCCACGAGGGTCAGGGGCGCGCCCCCTGCCTCGAGGCCACCTCGGGCACCGTCTCGCGTTGATTCTTCTTCCGGAATTCTCCAAATATTCCAAAAATATTCTCCGTCCGTTTTTATCCCGTTTGGATTCCGTTTGATATGGGGTTTCTGCGAAACATAAAACATGCAACAAACAGGAACTGGCACTGGGCACCGGATCAATATGTTAGTCCCAAAAATAATATAAAAGTTGCCAAAAGTATATGAAAGTTGTAGAATATTGGCATGGAACAATCAAAAATTATAGATACGACGGAGACGTATCAGCATCCCCAAGCTTAATTACTGCTCGTCCTCGAGTAGGTAAATGATAAAAAAAAGGTAATTTTTGATGTGGAATGCTACCTAGCATAATCTTGATCATGTATCTAATCATGGCATGAATATTAAGACATGAGTTATTCAAAGCAATAGTCTATCTTTTGACATCAAAACAATAATACTTCAAGCCTACTAATATAGCAATCATGTCTTTTTCAAAATAACATGGCCAAAGAAAGTTATCCCTACAAAATCATATAGTCTGGCTATGCTCCATCTTCACCACACAAAATATTCACATCATGCACAACCCCGATGACAAGCCAAGCAATTGTTTCATACTTTTGATGTTCTCAAACCTTTTCAACTATCACGCAATACATGAGTGTGAACCATGGACATAGCACTATAGGTGGAATAGAATATGATGATGGGGGTTATGTGGAGAAGACAAAAAAGGAGAAAGTCTCACATCGACGTGGCTAATCAGTGGGCTATGGAGATGCCCATCAATTGATGTCAATGTGAGGAGTAGGGATTGCCATGCAACGGATGCACTAGAGCTGTAAGTGTATGAAAGCTCAAACTGAAAACTAAGTGGGTGTGCATCCAACTTGCTTGCTCATGAAGACCTCGGGCATTTGAGGAAGCCCATCATCGGAATATACAAGTAGAGTTCTATAATGAAAATACCCACTAGTATATGAAAGTGATAACTCAAGAGACTCTCTATATGAAGAACATGGTGCTACTTTGAAGCACAAGTGTGGTAAAAGGATACTAACATTGCCCCTTCTCTCTTTTTCTCTCTTTTTTTCTTTTTTTTTGGGCCTTCTCTTTTTTTGCCTTTCTCTTTTTTTTTCGTCCGGAGTCTCATCCCGACTTGTGGGGGAATCATAGTCTCCATCATCCTTTCCTCACTGGGGCAATGCTCTAATAATGATGATCATCACACTTTTATTTACTTACAACTCAATATTACAACTCGATACTAGAACAAAGATATGACTCTATATGAATGCCTCCGGCGGTGTACCGGGATGTGCAATGATCTAGCGTAGCAATGGCATCAAAAAATGGACAAGCCATGAAAACATCATGCTAGCTATCTTACGATCATGCAAAGCAATATGACAATAAATGCTCAAGTCATGTATATGATGATGATGGAAGTTGCATGGCAATATATCTCGGAATGGCTATGGAAATGCCATGATAGGTAGGTATGGTGGCTGTTTTGAGGAAGATATAAGGAGGCTTATGTGTGACAGAGCGTATCATATCACGGGGTTTGGATGCACCGGCGAAGTTTGCACCAACTCTCGAGGTGAGAAAGGGCAATGCATGGTACCGAAGAGGCTAGCAATGATGGAAGGGTGAGAGTGCGTATAATCCATGGACTCAACATTAGTCATAAAGAACTCACATACTTATTGCAAAAATCTATTAGTCATCGAAGAAAATTACTATGCGCATGCTCCTAGGGGGATAGATTGGTAGGAAAAGACCATCGCTCGTCCCCGACCGCCACTCATAAGGAAGACAATCAATAATTACCTCATGCTCCAACTTCGTTACATAACGGTTCACCATACGTGCATGCTACGGGAATCACAAACCTCAACACAAGTATTTCTACAATCCACAACTACACACTAGCATGACTCTAATATCACCATCTTTATATCGCAAAACTATTGCAAGGAATCAAACATATCATATTCAGTGATCTACAAGTTTTATGTAGGATTTTATGACTAACCATGTGAATGACCAGTTCCTGTCATCTCTTTAAATAGATATAAGTGAAGCAAGAGAGTTTAATTCTTTCTACAAAAGATATGCCCATGCTCTAACAAATATAAGTGAAGAAAAAGAGCATTCTACAAATGGCGGTTGTCTATGTGAAGAGAAACATGCAATCCAAACTTCAAATGATATAAGTGAAGCACATGAAGCATTCTATAAAGCCATACTCAAAAGATTTAAGTTAAGTGCAATGAGCATTCTATAAATAAACCAAGGACCATATCATACCAGCATGGTGCGTAAAATAAAAATGAGAACTAAATGCAAAAGACGCTCCAAGATTGCACATATCGCATGAACGAAACGAATCCGAAAACATACCGAAAGTTGCTGAAGAAAGAGGGGATGCCTTCTGGGGCATCCCCAAGCTTAGATGCTTGAGTCTCCTTGTATATTTACTTGGGGTGCCTTGGGCATCCCCAAGCTTGAGCTCTTGCCTCTCTTCCTTCTTCTCACATCGAGACCTTCTCGATCATCGAACACTTCATCCACACAAAACTTCAACATAAAACTCGGTAAGATCCGTTAGTATAATAAAGCAAATCACTACTCTAAGTACTTCTGCAAACCAATTCATATTTTGTTTTTGCATTGTGTCTACTGTGATATAGCTTTTCCATGGCTTAATCCACTGATATAAATTGATAGTTTCATCAAAACAAGCAAACTATGCATCAAAAACAGAATCTGTCTAAAACAGAACAGTCTGTAATAATCTGAACATTCACCATACTTCTGATACTTGAACAATTCTACGAAAATTAGGAAAAATAAACAATTTGTATAGAAAGACAGTGCAAAAAGAATCATAACCGTTTGACATTCCAGTAAAAAATTAAAAATTGCGCACTACAGCCAAAGTTTCTGTCCTGCACCGTACAAACCAACAAGCATTGTAAACATCCTAAAGGCAAACCTTGGCACATTATTTTTATTTCTAAACTTTATAAAAGCACACAACAGAAATAAATGACTCTTTAAAACTTCCGGGTTTTCTCCCTGGCAGCGGTTTCTTTAAAGCCATTAAGCTAGGCATATAGTGCTCAAGTAATGGATCCACCCGGATCCCAAGGTATATCAAAGCCAATTTTAATTAGCAATGATTTGGCATTTAGTAGTGAGCACAAAGCAACATATATCATGTAACGACGAAGTCTAACTCTCTTCCTATGCATCGGCATGTCATAAAAGAACAATTCATGCACACATAGTAAAGGCCAATGTATAGTATAAGCAGTTTCTTGCAATTTTATCATGTTGGAAACATAGAGAGGTGGAGATATAGTTCCTCTCTCATAATAATTGCAAGTAGGAGCAGCAAGCACATGCATATTATATCTATCAAAATCATCATGTGCAACGGTAAAAGGCAACCCATGAATTTAATCCTTAATAAGGGTAAACTTCTCCGATATAGTGTAGTTTGGAGAATTCAAAAAGATAATAGGATTATCATACGTGGGTGCAATAGCAACAATTTCATGTTTAACATAAGGAACTATAGCAAGTTCATCTCCATCAGCATAATTCACATTGGCATCTTGGCCACAAGCATAGCAAGCATCATCAAAAAGGGATATTTCAAGAGAATCAACGGGATCATAATAGTCATCATAGCAATCATCCTTCGGTAAGCACGAAGGGAAATTAAACAATGTATGAGTTGAAGAGTTACTCTCATTAGAAGGTGAGCACGGGTAGCTAATCCGCTCTTCCTCCTTTTGTTCTTCGCTCTCCTCATCATCTTTTTCATCCAATGAGCTCACAGTTTCATCAATTTCTTCTTCCATAGATTCCTGCAAAATATTAGTCTCTTCTTGGACAGCGGAGTAGTCCTCAATATATGGTTCAACATAGGCATTAGAAGCATAATTATCATAGCAATATTTAAGTATGGCAAAATTTTCTGATTTGTAAAGAGTAGCACCATACTTTTCAATCAAAGAAGCAATTTCGTAAGCACCCTTAAAAGCAACAAATTCTTCAATTTGTTGAACATCATACTAATTATAAACACCCTTAGCATACGAGGATAAGATTCCATTATCAATAAACTCACATTGGTAGGGAAGGTGTTTCTTAGGGTTTTCAGAACAACAAGTAAAATCATATAAATAACATAAATTCCAAGCATAGCATTGCAAACGATGAATTTGACCCAGCAAAAGTTTCCCTTTTTCAGATATACGGTGTCGCACATAACAAGCATGCTCATCTAAGGATTTGCCCTCCACTAAGCTAGTTGGGGTTTCAGCACGAGCACATAGGGATCGAAGATGATCCAAGTAATAAGCTTCAGAAGTTTGATAGATTTTGAGTGGTTCTTCAACCATTGGTTCAGTAGGTACAACTATTTTTTCTGGTATTTTGCGTTTCCTACCCATAACTAAAGATAGAAAACAACTAAGAACAGCAAATAAAAATTACTTAGTGATAAATCAAACAAGCACACACGAGAATATTCACCCCACGCTATTGCTCCCCGGCAACGACGCCAGAAAAAGGTCTTGATAACCCACAAGTATAGGGGATCAATTGTAGCCTCTTTCGATAAGTAAGAGTGTCGAACCCAACGAGGAGCTAAAGGTAGGACAAATATTCCCTCAAGTTCTATCGACCACCGATACAACTCTACGCACGCTTGACGTTCGCTTTACCTAGAACAAGTATGAAACTAGAAGTACTTTGTAGGTGTTTTCGGATAGGTTTGCAAGAATATAAAGAGCACGTAAATAAAAACTAGGGGCTGTTTAGATAAGGACACAATAAAGTATATATAGTGAGTGTGGAAAACTGGTGGTAAGAGTTGCGGAATTGTCCCTAAGCAATTGAGTACTTTACTAGACCGATAGCAAGTATTATGTGGGAGAGGCCACTGCTAGCATGTCATCCCTGACTTGGAATTCTATGCACTTATGATTGGAACTATTAGCAAGCGTCCGCAACTACTAACGTTCATTAAGGTAAAACCCAACCATAGCATTAAGATATATTGGCCCCCCTTCAATCCCGTATGCATCAATTTCTATGCTAGGCTGAAGCTTCTGTCACCCTTGCCTTCCAATACATAGTCCTATCAACATACAACTAACCCTATGGTGTGATCCACGCGCGCGCTCATATGATGGGCACCAAAGGACAGCAACATAACCACAAGCAAATTAAATCAATCATAGCAATTCATCAACCACCGATAGGACAACGAAAATCTACTCAGACATCATAGGATGGCAACACATCATTGGATAATAATATGAAGCATAAAGCACCATGTTTAAGTAGAGGTTACAGCGGGTTGCGGGAGAGTGGACCGCTGTAGATAGAGGGGGAAGGTGATGGAGATATTGGTGAAGATGGCGGAGGTGTTGGTGAAGATCGCGATGATGATGATGGCCCCCGGCGGCGTTCTGGCACCACCGGAAGCGAGGGGGAGAGAGCCCCCCTTCTTCTTCTTCCTTGACCTTCTCCCTAGATGGGAGAAGGGTTTCCCCTTTGGTCCATGGTCTCCATGGCGTGGGAGGGGCGAGATCCCCTCCGAGATTGGATCTGTCTCTCTGTCTCTCTCTGTTTCTGCGTTCTCCCTGCTGCCCTTTCACCGTTTCGTATATATATGGAGATCCGTAACTCCGATTGGGCTGAAACCTTCGCCGTGATTTTTTTACCAAAAAATAGCTTTCTTGTGGCCGAAGGAGGGCATCAACCGCCTTACAGGTGGCCCACGAGGGTCAGGGGAGCGCCCAGGGGGGCAGGCGCGCCCCCCGGCCTCGTGGCCACCTCGGGCACCGTCTCGCGTTGATTTTTAATATCCGGAATTCTCCAAATATTCCAAAAATATTCTCCGTCCGTTTTTATCCCGTTTGGACAGTTTGATATGGGGTTTCTACGAAACATAAAACATGCAACAAAAAGGAACTGGCACTGGGCATTGGATCAATATGTTAGTCCCAAAAATAATATAAAAGTTGCCAAAAGTATATGAAAGTTGTAGAATATTGGCATGGAACAATCAAAAATTATAGATACGACGGAGACGTATCAAGATGCAGCGGTCATTGCATCGTGTGCTGCAACTTGGAGGCGAGCTATCTCAGCCCTCCTCCTATACTCCTCCGCCTCCTCTCTGGTTATGTAATGTCTCCCTTTTTCCTGAAAGTCAAAGAGAGTAGGGGCAGGAAGAACAATATTGACGGCGTGACGCCTGTCAAAGATTAGTCTGTACTGGAGAGGTGGTTCATTCCTCTTGACAACCTGTTGATGAACCATAGCATTAAAGTCTAGATAAGTAGGAGGCAGTTCAATATCATCATCACGTATGGTTACACCAAGAAAATCAGCTAAGTGGGTTGCATAAATTCCACCAAAGAAATCTCCATTAAATCTATTGTGATGCAACCTATGTGCAACAATGGCTCACAAATTATAAGATTTGTCTCCTAACACAGCACTCCTAAGAATACTGAGGTCAGGGACACACATATGACATGCTTCATCTTTACCATTTATGCACCTACCTATGAAGAGAGCAAATAATGTATAGCAGGAAAATGAATGCTCCCTATGGTAGCTTGTGCTATATCTCTAGATTCCCCCACGGTTATACTAGCAAGAAATTCTCTAAATTCAGATTTGCGAGGTTCACTAGGGCTACCCCATTGTGGAAGTTTGCAAGTAGTGGTAAAATCCTCTAAGTCCATAGTATAAGATTTTTCATAAAGATCGAACAGGACAGTTTGAGAATTGCGTGAAGATGAAAATTCAAACCTCCTCACAAAGGAACTAGTGAGATAGTGGTACTGGCGGCACTTTTCCTCCTCGAAGCTCACAAGATCAGTGTTACGCAGATATGTGTTAAATTCTTCCTTGATTCCCGCTCGATCCATAAAGTCTTCTGAAGGCCATTCACAAGGCCGCACTGGAGCATTCCTTGGTGGCTCATCATTGGCATCGTGCATTGCGAGCCTGGGTCCTTGCTTCCTTGAAGGACCACCTTTGTATATTTTCCTAAGCATATTTCTTCCTCCGAAAAATTTCTGAAATTTTTAGTAACTTCAAATAAAAGTGAACCAAGCTCAACAAAATTGATAGCAACTACTCCTACAAGTGCCTAGAGACTATATCAAGCATTAGAACTACTTGGAACCAGATAAATTTGACATTCAAGCTCAAGAACATGGTCACCTAGGCAGCACAAATTTGCAATGAATAAAGCACTAGAACGAAAACTAATTGGACCAATGGAGGAGTCACATACCAAGGAACAATCCCCTAAAGCAGTTTTGTGAGAGGTGCTTTGAGCAAGGAGATCGAAAATCGCAGCAAAATGAGCTAGAACTCGTGCTTGAGCTGGATGGTGATTTTTTTGGGAGGAAGAAGAAGTGTGTGGGTGCAGGAATAAGTGGAGGGGAGCCACCGTGGGCCCACGAGGCAGGGGCGCGCCCTGGACCCTCGTGGCCAGGTGCTTGCTCCCCCTGCTGTGTTCTCAGTGCCAGATATTCTCAAATATTCCAGAAAAAAATAATATTCCAATTTCAGGGCATTTGGAGAACTTTTATTTTCGGGGTATTTTTATATTGCATAGATAATTCAGAAAACAGACAGGAAAAATACTATTTTTGCTTTATTTCAACTAAATAACAGAAAGTAGAGGAGGGTACAGAAGGTTGTGCTTTCTAACTTCATCCATCTCATGCTCATCAAAAGGAATCCATTAACAAGGTTGATCAAGTCTTGTTAACAAACTCATTCCGAATAACATGGAACAGGAGAAATTTCGAATAACACTATGTTACCTCAACGGGGATATGCACATCCCCAATAACAAGAATATCATATTTCTTCTTGACAGTAGGAAGAGGAAATTCAAAACCTCTGAAAATAATCGATGGAATTTTTCCAATAGAATTGATACTTTGGACTTGAGATTGTTTCCTCGGAAAGTGTACCGTATGCTCATTACCATTAACATGAAAAGTGGCATTGCCTTTGTTGCAATCTATAACAGCCCCTGCAGTATTCAAAAAAGGTCTTCCAAGAATAATAGACATACTATCGTCCTCGGGAATATCAAGAATAACAAAGTCCGTCAAAATAGCAACGTTTGCAACCACAACAGGCACATCCTCACAAATACCGACAGGTATAGCAGTTGATTTATCAGCCATTTGCAAAGATATTTCAGTAGGTGTCAACTTATTCAAATCAAGTCTACGATATAAAGAGAGAGGCATAGCACTAACACCGGCTCCAAGATCACATAAAGCTGTTTTAACATAGTTTCTTTTAATGGAGCATGGTATAGTGGGTACCCCTTGATCTCCAAGTTTCTTTGGTATTCCACCCTTAAAAGTATAATTAGCAAGCATGGTGGAAATTTCAGCTTCCGGTGTCTTTCTTTTATTAGTGACAATTTATTTCATATACTTAGCATAAGGATTCATTTTGAGCATATCAGTCAAACGCATACGCAAAAAGATAGGTCTAATCATTTCAGAAAAGCGCTCAAAATCCTCATCATCCTTTTTCTTGGATGGTTTGGGAGGAAAAGGCATGGTTTTCTGAACCCAAGGTTTTCTTTCTTTACCATGTTTCCTAGCAACAAAGTGTCTCTTATCATAACGTTGATTCTTTGTTCTTTGATTGTGGGTTATCAAGATCAACAGCAGGTTCCAAGATTCATGTTTGTTACCAGATTGTGTTTCAACATCAGAAATAGAAATATCATTTGGATTCTCAGGTGTGTCTACAACAGGTTTACTAGAAGCATGCAAAGTCCTATCATTTTTCTTTTTCTTGTTTTTAAAAGGACTAGGTGCATCTAAATTATTTCTCTGAGAATCTTGTTCAATTCTCTTAGGCTGGCCTTCAGGATACAAAGGTTCCTGAGTCATTTTACCAGTTCTAGTAGCCACTCTAACAGCATAGTCATTATTCTTACTATTTAATTCATTGAGCAAATCATTCTGAGCCTTAAGTACTTGTTCTACTTGAGTGGTAACCATTGAAGCATGTTTACTAATGAGTTTAAGTTCACCTTTAACTCTAGACATATAATCACCCAAGTGTTCAAGCATATCGGAATTGTATTTCAATTGTCTACCAAAATAAGCATTGAAGTTTTCTTGTTTGACAATAAAATTATCAAACTCTTCTAAGCATTTTCTAGCAGACTTATAGTGAGGAATATCACCTTCATCAAATCTATAGAGAGAATTTACCTTTACTACCTGTGTTGGGTTATCAAGACCATGAGTTTCTTCAATAGGTGATGAATTAAGATCATATGTTTCTTCAACAGGCGGTAAATTTAGACCATGTATTTCTTCAATAGGAGGTAAATTCTTAACATCTTTAGCTTTAATACCTTTTTCTTTCATAGATTTCTTTGCCTCTTGCATATCTTCAGGACTGAGAAATAGAACACCTCTCTTATTTGGAGTTGGTTTAGGAATAGGCTCAGAAATTGGCTCAGGAAGTGTCCAATTATTTTCATTTATCAACATATTATTCAATAATATTTCAGCTTCATCCGGTGTTCTTTCCCTGAAAACAGAACCAGCACAACTATCCAGGTAATCTCTGGAAGCATCGGTTAGTCCATTATAAAAGATATCAAGTATTTCATTTTTGTTAAGAGGATGATCATGCAATGCATTAAGTAATTGGAGAAGCCTCCCCCAAGCTTGTGGGAGACTCTCTTCTTCAATTTCCACAAAATTATATATGTCCCTTAACGCAGCTTGTTTCTTATGAGCAGGGAAATATTTAGTAGAGAAGTAATAAATCATATCCTAGGGACTACGCACACAACCAGGATCAAAAGAATTAAACCATGTCTTAGCATCACCCTTTAATGAGAACGGAAATATTTTAAGGATATAAAGGTAGCGAGTTCTCTCATCATTAGTGAACAGGGTGGCTATATCATTTAATTTAGTAAGGTGTGCCACAACAGTTTCAGATTCATAGCCATAAAAAGGATCAGATTCAACCAAAGTAATTATATCAGGATCAACAGAGAATTCATAATCCTTATCAGTAACAAAGATAGGTGAAGTAGCAAAAGCAGGGTCAGGTTTCATTCTAGCATTAAGAGATTCCTGCTTCCATTTAGCTAATAACTTCTTAAGATCACTTCTATCATTGCAAGCTAAAATAGCTCTAGCAGATTCTTCATCCAGAACATAACCCTCAGGCACAACAGGTAATTCATATTTATTAGGGGGGGAGTCTTCATCATCACTATCTTCAATATTATCAGTTTCAATAATTTCATTCTCTCTAACGCTAGCAAGTTTTTCATCTAGAAATTCACCAAGTGGCACAGTAGTATCAAGCATAGAAGTAGTTTCATCATAAGTATCGTGCATAGCAGAAGTGGCATCATCAATAACATGCGACATATCAGAATTAATAGCAGAAGCAGGTTTAGGTGTCGCAAGCTTACTCAAAACAGAAGGTGAATCAAGTGCAGAGCTAGATGGCAGTTCCTTACCTCCCCTCGTAGTTGAGGGATAAATTTTTGTCTTCTCGTCTTTCAAGTTCCTCATAGTGACCAACAAATATAAATCCCAAGTGACTCAAAGAATAGAGCTATGCTCCCCGGCAACGGCGCCAGAAAATAGTCTTGATAACCCACAAGTATCGGGGATCGCAACAATTTTTTAGGGTAGAGTATTCAACCCAAATTTATTGATTCGACACAAGGGGAGCCAAAGAATATTCTCAAGTATTAGCAGTTGAGTTGACAATTCAACCACACCTGGATAACTTAGTATCTGCAGCAAAGTATTTAGTAGCAAAGTAGTATGGAAGTAACGGTAACGGTAGCAAAAGTAATATTTTTGGGTTTTGTAGTGTTGTAACAGTAGCAACGGAAAAGTAAATAAGCGAAGAACAATATGTGAAAAGCTCGTAGGCATTGGATCGGTGATGGAGAATTATGCCGGATGCGGTTCATCATGTAACAGTCATAACATAGGGTGACACATAACTAGCTCCAATTCATCAATGTAATGTAGGCATGTATTCTGAATATAGTCATACGTGCTTATGGAAAAGAACTTGCATGAAATCTTTTGTCCTACCCTCCCGTGGTAGCGGGGTCCTAACGGAAACTAAGGGATATTAAGGCCTCCTTTTAATACAGTACCAGACCAAAGCATTAACACATAGTGAATACATGAACTCCTCAAACTACGGTCATCACCGGGAGTGGTCCCGATTATTGTCACTTCGGGGTTGCCGGATCATAACACATAGTAGGTGACTATAGACTTGCAAGATAGGATCAAGAACTCACATATATTCATGAAAACATAATAGGTTCAGATCTGAAATCATGGCACTCGGGCCCTAGTGACAATCATTAAGCATAGCAAAGTCATAGCAACATAAATCTCAGAACATAGTGGATACTAGGGATCAAACCCTAACAAAACTAACTCGATTACATGATAAATCTCATCCAACCCATCACCGTCCAGCAAGCCTATGATGGAATTACTCACGCACGGCGGTGAGCATCATGAAATTGGTGATGGAGCATGGTTGATGATGACGACGGCGACGGATTCCCCTCTCCGGAGCCCCGAACGGACTCCAGATCAGCCCTCCCGAGAAGTTTTAGGGCTTGGCGGCGGCTCCATATCGTAAAACACGATGAATTCTTCTCTCTGATTTTTTTCTCCCCGAACACGAATATATGGAGTTGGAGTTGAGGTCGGTGGAGCGTCAGGGGGCCCACAAGGCAGGGGGCGCGCCCCCCACCCTCGTGGACAGGTGGAGGCCCCCCTGACGTGGATTCTTCTTCCAGTATTTTTAATATTTTCCAAAAATAAGTTCCGTGGAGTTTCAGGTCATTCTGAGAACTTTTGTTTCTGCACATAAATAACACCATGGCAATTCTGTTGAAAACAGCGTCAGTCCGGGTTAGTTCCATTCAAATCATGCAAGTTACAGTCCAAAACAAGGGCAAAAGTGTTTGGAAAAGTAGATACGACGGAGACGTATCATGAGACATCCCTGTTGGTCTCTAAGAAAGCTGATAAAAACTATATTGAAGACACTGAGACAACCCCAAAGTCCTGTCTTGATGTAGTGTTCGAGTTACTGGCTACTACTGCTGGCACCAGCTCTTCAAACTCGCTGCCTGAATCAGTTCGGCTTCTTGAGTCTCAACTTCAAGTTGAAAGACATCAATCAGATGTTATGCGACAGGAAGCCGAAGGACTGAGGAAGTCCCTGTAGAATTCAGATGCATACTTTCTGGTGCAACAGCAAGTGCTGGAGGATTTAAGCGCCAAACAAGAGAAAGTTAATAAGCTTGCTAAGCATCTTGCCAGCATTATGGGTACCCAGGATATTGTTTCTTGAGCTCTTCTGAAGTGGTTTCAGTTCTGCACTTGTTTTGCTGTGGCGTTTATATGCTGCTTTGTTCCGTATATTTGCACTGGTGGCGAACTTTGATGCCAAGTGGATGTAATATGTGTAATAGCCGTGATAGCCTAGCGTAAGTTGCTTGCTTATTTATTTCCTTATTGTCTTGTTCATTTGTTTTCTTGTACTCAGTGCAGTTCTTTTTCCGCGGTTTGCTAGTGGCCGCAATAACCTATTTTTTAAAACTAGGCCACAATAACCATGGGCTACATATTTACTGTAGTTAACATGGGCCTCCTACGGGCCGTAGAAACAATGCGCCTTCTAAGGGCCGTAGAAACAATGGGCCTTCTGCGGCGTAGAAACAATGGGCCTTCTACGGGCCGTAGACACAATGGGCCTTCTACGGGTCGTATCATCAATGGGCCTTCTACAGGCCGTATGATCGGTTGGCCAAACATGGGCCAATAACAGACCACATTATGGCCGTAAATGGGCTAGAGTTGAAATCGTCCGTTCATGGGCCGACCATAACGGGCTGTCGTTAATCGGCCGTATTTGATGATGCTATGAAAATGTCCCAACGTATTAACGGGCCACAAACGGGCCGACTGTAACCACGGGCTGAATTTGGCCCACAAGCAGAAAATGACAGTAACGGGCCGTAAGTAAACGAATGCTGGAAATGAGCCCAAGAATAAATGGGCCCTGAGAAGGCCGAAAGATAACATGGGCTGGAAACGGCCCAACGGAATAATGGGCCGTTAATGGGTATAAAGTGATACATTGTTCATTACGGGCCAGTTTCACCACGTGCTGTTAATGGGTATAAAGTGATACACTGTTCATTACGGGCCAGTTTTACCACGGGCCGTTAATGGGTCGAGAGTTACTAAGGGCCTCATATGGGCCGAAAGACGTCATGGGCCATACATGGGCCGGAAGTTAAAATGGCCTGGAATTATATTGGACGGCCCAGATAACGATACTGGGCCTAATTCGGATAGGCCGTAAACGGGCCCTGGGTTAGCGGGCTGTAAATGGGCTATATGTGAACATGTCGTTAACAGGCTTGCCATGGGCCGGCCTGCCACCTTTTGACAAAGTCAAACGGGACGGCCTTTTCACAGGAATGGGCCTCTGTTGGGCCGTGCCACGTGTCGACGTATCATAGGCGCTTTGGGTCCAATGAGTGGATGACATCTGTCCCAACGGTGAGCCGACACGTGTTTCGTCCAGGCAATGATGATTTTACACGTGGAAAATCCCCATTGGTCGGGGCTGTTAACGGGTTATCGGATCCAAAACCGGACTCGATATCTTAACGGCATTTCGTTACGGTGGATGCCACGTGTCGGTCACCCTTGTCGAAAGCACTTATGTGACGCGCGATTTATCGTCATGGAAGTGGACACTTCCGTGATGAAAATTTTGGTAATGTCATGGAACACTTCTACGACAGCACAGGTATGTCTATCTTGATTCTGTCATAAAATTGTCATGGATGTACATGCATGACAGAAAACGTGACCTACTGTGACAAACACGTATCATCACGGAAGTGTATTTTTTTGTAGTCTTATAAAAATTATATAATTGGAAACTCTGTTCAAATACGAATCCAACTATATAATCTTTGGCGACATGCATTCATATTTTATTAGTTAAATCATACTTATAAACCAGGACGGGGGTAATTAAATCGCAAATGTTTTTTTATTAACCGTATGTGTACGTGGCCTTTCGTCCTCCTCTCGCACGTCTTGTCACCCCGCTGCCGCAGACGGCTTACAGCACAAGCTTGCGCAGCGCGCGGGGGCATTCTTTTGGCCAAACGGTGGCGCCAATGAATCATCGGTGAGCCCGTTCCCGCGCAACCTCGCAGGTTCCCGCGCAAGCTTCCCGCCCAACTCGGTGAAATCCCCCAAAATCCCAATGCTTACCGGCCTGCTATAAAAACCCTCATGGCCGACGAGTCCTGCGTCGCATTTTGCCCTCCCTCCCTGTAGCTTATCTCGTCTGCTTCTCCCACAATCGCCAATGGCACCAGTCTGTCATCGTCACTCAGCCACTCCGCCGTCATCAGAGGACAGCTCTAGCTGGGAGGATACACCGCGGCGGCGGCGCAGTCCCCGGCGTAGTCCATATTGTAGTGCGTGTGGCGTCCCTGTTGGGTGTGCGCGGAACACCCACCACATGCTCCGCCGCCGGTGCCCGTCGGCAGCTGTTGCCGGCCGCCATTACCGTCACACCACCGTCGAAAGCCAGGGCCATCACCCGCTCTGCCACCGCGGCCCGAAGGCGGGAGGTGGCCGTCGTGGCCGCCACCCCACCGCCAGCCACCGTGGCCATCACCCGCTCCACCACTACGGCCCGAAGGCGGGAGGTGGTGGTCGTGGCCGCCACCCCGTCATCGGTCGCCGTGGCAGCCAGCCCACCGTCAACCACTGGGGTCATCACCCGCTCCGCCACCGCCGCCCGAAGGCGGGAAGCGGAGGTGGATGCCTGCACGTGCGTCAGCGACCTTGCGCGCTACACCGAGTTATTGCGGGAGGAGGAGGAGCGCCTCGTCGAGCATGCAAAGAGCCTTACCGCCGCTGTGGCCGCGGCACACGCTGCCTCAGAGGCGAGGAATCAGGAGATCTACGAGGAGAACCACCGCTTCGAGAGGGGTCGTCTGGAGCGGCAGAGGGCGTTCGAGGTGAGCGTCGCTGAAGCTGCAACAGTGGCAGGCACCGTATTGCGGCTGCCCGGCTCTTCGGTAGGCTCCTCCTCCTCCGCCTCTTACTGAGCGTGCTCGGTAGAGGAGAGGCAGCCGGAAGTAGTACAAAGCCCCTCCGCAGTAGTAGTAGTATTTAGGGGCTATTTTGTTCAATTCATCTGACTATAGATGTGGTGGAACGGTACAACATACTTAAAATTAGCTAGTATATAGTTGAACTAGCTATTTCAGTACGTTGTTGGCAGAAGTTGGGGAAAAGTTTGGTCGGTTCAGCTGTCGAGTTGAACTGTTTGTATTAAGAACAACTGCTTAATTTATGAGTGAAATCTATGCTTAATTACTGAATTTTAGTTGCAAAAAATAGATACTGCTAGTGATTTTTAGCTGCATATTTTGACAAATCGCAGTGTTACAAGGTTGACAAATGGCAATGTTACTAGATCAACAAATGTCAATCTTTCCAGTTTGACAAATGGTAATATGACAGATGCAAATCGCACCAAATTGTTTGTAAGTGGTTGCACACGGGTCATCCAAAAGAACCGTTTGCGTTGAAGAGATGCACAAATCCTGCTCTCACTTTGCATCATGTCGTCTCGGGGTCGACGGGCGAGGTGCGTGAGGACGGCAGCTGGCGGCACTGAGAGGTAGCGTTCGACGGCAGCGTCCCATGCCGCTGAGGGGGGCGCGTGCACGGAGAGGAAGGCGGGCGGCCATGGAAGTCAAAGGGCTCGCTTCCCAGTGAGCCCACGCAGTGTACAGCTCGCACGCTCCCCGGTGAGCCTGCGCATTCGAGGACAGCTTGCACGCCTCTCGGTCAGCCTGCGCACCGGAGTGCGCTCGCCTCCCGTTCAGTCAAGGTCAAGCAGCTGTCCGCACGGCACCTCCTACAGCCATTAAAACCAAGACACGTGGCGTCACGTGAATGGTTAACAGAACGCACATGGTTTGAATTATACAAACGTTTGAGATATTAAAGTGGCAGCTATTTTTCAAAATGCCTTTGTTGGCTGTCATTATTCGAGTGCGCCTTCTCTCAAAATGGACACAAAAATACCACAGCATGTCGGGTGCCATTCCATGATAGAATGTCAAGTTTCATGAATTTCAGACGAGTTTTGGATTTACTAGAATTTAAAAATAAAGTATCTCAACGTTTTGCCGGCAATCAACAGTGGCCTGGTGTTTGAAATTCATTCCCATTTCTTGCATGGGACCTAAGCATGCACCCAAGGACACAGTTTGATTTTTCAACCAATTTATATGCACTGGAGCATGTGCATGTAGTTCAAATTTGAATTATGCACATGAATGCATTGAAAACTCAGTTAATGCATAAAAATGTCCAAACGAACCCCGAAAAATCACAAAAAATGACACAACACTCCTATTGTTCTATGTTGACACGAGAAAATTTTGAAAGCAATAAGAGGCAATGGATATCGCTTCGACCCCAAAGGTGGGATGTTCCCTACCGAAACCATCATGCTTGTTGTGAGAAGCTATGGTTTATGAGAAGCATATACCCAAACCTGCCCCAAATGTGACAAAAAATTTACCACGGCATGATGATGCCGCTCCATGATAGCATGCCAAGTTTCATGAATTTCAGACGAGTTTTGGATTTTACTAGAATTTAAAAACCAGGCATCTCAATGTTTTGCCGGCAATCAACAGTGCCCTGGTGTTTGAAATTCATTCCCATTTCTTCCATGGGACCTAAGCATGCACCCAAGGACACAGATTTGATTTTTCAACCAATTTATATGCAATGGAGCATGTGCATGTAGTTCAAATTTGAATTATGCACATAAATGCATTGAAAACACAGTTATTGCATAAAAATGTCCAAATGAACCCCGAAAATTCACAAAAATTGACACAACACTCCTGTTGTTCTATGTTGACACGAGAAAAAAATTGGAAGAAATAAGAGGCAATGGATATCGTTTCGTCCCCAAAGGTGGGACGTTCCCTACCGAAACCATCATGATTGTTGTGAGAAGCTATGGTTTGTGAGAAGCATATACCCAAAGCTGCCCCAAATGGGACAAAAAATTTACAACGGCATGTTGATGCCGCTCCATGATAGAATGCCAAATTTCATGAATTTCAGATGAGTTTTGGATTTACTAGAATTTGAAAACCAGGCATCTCAATGTTTTGCCGGCAATCAACAGTGCCCTGGTGTTTGAAATTCATTCCCATTTCTTGCATGGGACCTAAGCATGTACCCAAGGACACAGATTTTATTTTTCAACCAATTTATATGCACTGGAGCATGTGCATGTAGTTCAAATTTGAATTATGCACATAAATGCATTGAAAACTCAGTTAATGCATAAAAATGTGCAAACGAACCCCAAAAAATCACAAAAATTGACACAACACTCCTATTGTTCTATGTTGACACAAGAAAAATTTGAAAGCAATAAGAGGCAATGGATATCGTTTCGTCCCCAAAGGTGGGACGTTCCCTACCGAAACCATCATGCTTATTGTGAGAAGCTCTGGTTTGTGAGAAGCATATACCCAAACCTGCCCCAAATGGGACAAATTTTTTACCACGGCATGTTGATGCCGCTCCATGATAGCATGCCAAGTTTCATGAATTTCAGACGAGTTTTGGATTTACTAGAATTTAAAAACCAGGCATCTCAATGTTTTTCCGGCAATCAACAGTGCCCTGGTGTTTGAAATTCATTCCCATTTCTTGCATGGGACCTAAGCATGCACCCAAGGACACAAATTTGATTTTTCAACCAATTAATATGCACTGGAGCATGTGCGTGTAGTTCAAATTTGAATTATGCACATAAATGCATTGAAAACTCAGTTAATGCATAAAAATGTCCAAACCGACCCCGAAAAATCAATAAAATTGACACAACACTCCTGTTGTTCTATGTTGACACGAGAAAAAATTTGAAAGCAATAAGAGGCAATGGATATTGTTTCGTCCCCAAAGGTGGGACGTTCCCTACCGAAACCATCATGCTTGTTGTGAGAAGCTCTGGTTTGTGAGAAGCATATACCCAAACCTGCCCCAAATGGGACAAAAAATTTACCACGGCATGTTGATGCCGCTCCATGATAGCATGCCAAGTTTCATGAATTCAGACGAGTTTTGGATTTACTAGAATTTAAAAACCAGGTATCTCAATGTTTGCGGCCGAGTGACCGTGGCAGGGTGTTTGACATTCATTCCCATTTCTTGCATGGGACCTAAGCACACAACCAAGGACACAGATTTGAATTCTCAACTAATTTATATGCATTAGAGCATGTGCATGTAGTTCAAATTTGAATTATGCACATGAATGCATAGAAAACTCAGTTAATGTATAAAAATGTCCAAGTGAACCCCGAAAAATCCCAAAAAATGACACAACACTCCTGTTGTTCTATGTTGACACTAGGAAAAAATTTGAAATCGAGAAGAGGCAACGGATATTGTTTCGTCCAGAAAGGTGAAACGTTCCCTACCGAAACCATCACACTTGTTGTGAGAAACTCTGGTTTATTAGAAGCTTATACCCAAACCTGCCCCGAATGGGACAAATTTTTTACAATGGCATGTTGATGCTGCTCCATGATAGCATGCCAAGTTTCATGAATTTCAGACGAATTTTGGATTTACTAGAATTACAAAAGCAAGTATGTCGGCGTTTGCCGGAGAGCCACGGTGTCGTGGTGTTCGAATTTCATCCCCATTTCTCGGATGGGAGATAAGCATAAACCCATGGACACATATATGATTTTACAACCCATGTTGGTGCACCGGAGAATGTGCATGTAGTTTAATTTTGAATTGTGCACCTGAAATGGATAGAAAACCAATTTAATGTATAAAATGTTCAAACGAACCCTGAATAATTCCAATTCTTTTACGACACACATATAGTTGCATGTTCACTCCAGATAAAAGGTCTAGCAATTCGAACACCGTCCATTGCCGCTATGACCCCATTGTGTAATTCAAATCAAGATGAAAAATCAAGTAGATCGCACACAGCTTATTATCACCAACCGTGTGAGATGCAGCACAAAATATCTTGGAGCATCATCAGTGTATAGTACGCCTATGGCTTACGCAAGAAGGTGCGTCGGCTACAGTCCACAGCCGGCGTCTCAAGCACACTAGCTCCCTCCCCAAATATCATTTCACTGTTCAATCGTCGCCGGTGAAAGATGGGCACGTGGACCCGCGTCATGAGGGCAACTTCGGTGGCCCACTCCGGCAAGAGCGCGGCCGTAGCCGCCATGCGCGTGCTAACAAGGTGCATGAGCACGGCCGCAATCTGCGACCGGGCAGCAAAGGCTGCTCAAACGGCCGCTGTTGCTTCTCAGGAGGCGACAGCAACATCTGCCTCGGGGATAGCAACTGGCTAGAGCGGCACAGCAGCTATCCGTTCCGCAGTGTCGGCCTTAGCCCTGATGTAGGCCGCCCACGACCATGTCGAGGCCGCCCATGCCCAGCTCCTGGCGGTCACCACACAAATCGAATGAAGCTTCTCCAACAACAGTCGGCAACCCACGGCCGAAGAGCTGGCAATCGCCAAGAGCGTTCAAGCAGTCGTCCGTTCCTCCACCGTATACCTTGCGACGAAGGAGCCCATCCAAGCCCAGATCGCGTCCGCCCACGCCCAGCTCGTGGCGGCCTTTTCCAAAGAGATGGCAGACGCGGATGGCGAGATGCTTGCTGAGTATGGTGTGATGGATGCCATGGAGCCCCTTCCCCAGGAGACCGTCGGGTGCAAGCTGGACATGGATGCGGCGGCGGAGATCGATGAGCACCAGCCGTAGTAGTACTCTTTGTTTTGTTTAATTAAGAGCACCAATCTTTAATTTGTCAGAGTCATGTTTAGGTCAGCTAGCTCTGTTTAATTGCTGAACTTGCTCAATTAAGAAGTTAGTCTCCTTTGTGTACCCAAATTATGCAATGACGTGGATGACCACTATAACCAGGGAAATTCGAACCAAATTTTTGTACGTTCCAAGTCAATACACACGGGTTAAGCTATCTGAATCGTTTGTGATGTTCACATATCATACACAGTTCTGAATAAGGGGCCATGTCTGATGACACTTTGCGCGCCAGTTTTTTCGCTGAAGCGATTCCAAATTTTCGGCTTCCGTGGAAATATCTACCTCCCCGCCCCCTCCCCCTTACCAAAAGCCACATTTCCCCTGTTTCCTCCTTCCTTTCCAAGTTGAAACCTTCACTCCTTGCTTGCAGCGCCGCCGCCTCCTCGTCGGCGACCCTCCTTGACGCTGCTCGGCCTCATCTATCTAGGCAGGTAATCCACACCTGACGCCCATCCTCCTCCTCCTTCCACATCCCACACCGCCGGCGCGAGCGCGACACCTTCCACCCAAATCACCGACCTCTCCACCAAATAAGCGCCGCCCTAAGCCATGGTGCATGCAATATAGCCAGGATCTCAAGGAGCATTTGGCGGCAGAGAAGCAAATTGCGGCCGCACGCGCGGATGAGGTCGCGATGGCTGCCATTCATGCCGACCCCAGATCTTGGAGGAGCACCTTGCGATTTGCTAGTTACGCCGGTTAAGCATGCTCGGTTTACACGTTGCGTGTGCTGCTCCTGCCTTTCCTTCACAAATTCTAGTGAATTGTGCTATCTAATTTTACCATGCAATCTGTTGCTCTAGTGTATATGTTCTATATGTCATTTTTTAGCAAAAGAGGGTTCCCCCTCCGATTTCCATTAGAGAAACCAGGCCGAAGCCGAGCAGTAGTCTAGTAATTTGATACAAGTTCAGAAGCAAATAAGAAACATAAAGCAGAGCAGGAGGCTTTAGCTAGCCTAGCACCCCTGTGACAACAGTCTTAAGCTTTCATTACAGTGTGGTGCTTACTTATTAACTGTTTTGTTAATTAGTTGTCATCTTCAGTTAACTGTTTGGTTCAATTCTGCAAATGTGATGTTCAATTCTTCAGGCTACAATTTTGTATTGTCTTCCATGTGAAAAATAAATCGAATTTATCTTTACAAAATACATGAGAAACGAATACAATTGCTATATTTCCAAGTTGTCAAGCATGCTTGGTTTGCTTATACATTTTGCAATGTGGTGCTCAGTTAACATTTGGTTCATTTGTGTTGTGGTGTTTAGTTAACTGTTTGGTTCAATTCTACAATGCGATGTCCAATTGTCGTGGGTAGAATTTTGTATTGTTGTGCATGTGAGGAATAAATCGAATTTGGCTGCACTTAATACATGAGAAACAAATACAATTGCTACAATTGGTTGTAGTTAACTGTTTGGTTAACTGCCTGATATTCTATTAGGAGTATGTTATATTGTGCAATGTGGTGCTTAGTTAATGTTTGGTTCATTTGTTGTGGTGTTTAGTTAACTGCTTGATTCAATTCTGCAATGCGATGTCCAATTGTCGTGGGTAGAATTTTGTATTGTTGTGCATGTGAGGACTAAATCGAATTTGGCTGCACTTAATACATGAGAAACATATACAGGTGCTATATTTCCTAGTTCTTAATCATGCTTGGTTTGGATAAATGGGTTTTCCATGTGGCTCGAATTAATCTGATGTATCTGTAATGTGCTTATTTTTCATCAACATATTTTACTGATAGCATGCGAACTCGTACTTAACCTGATGATTGACTACCGTATATGTGTTGCAGGAAAACAATGGGAAGCACTGAGGTATACAATCCAGGTTAGCACGTGCATGGTCCATTGTCTAATAGCACATTATTGTGCAATTGCATGAACCATTCTAATATTTAGGTTTTTAATAATTTGGTCTTGCACATGTAGGTCCTGCTGTCAGAGGTTTTGACCCACTGTTTGACCCTTTTGCATATGGGGAAATGAGTTGTCCATGAATATCAATCAAATCAAGAAACTCAGAAAGATTGTTAGGATAAAGAAATTAGCGACAAAAACAACAAGATCTTTGTCTGCACAATGAAGAAGACATCAGTTCACTACAAGATGGTACTAACTATTATACCTTGCCTTTTTTTATTCCTTTGCCCCATTTCCAATATAGAGAAGATATTTATGCACATCCTTGTTTTCAGGCCTTTCCAAAGAAGTTCACTGATGATTACCTCTCAAACCACCTCTATGGTCAGGAGGCGAAGAAGGTTTTCATACAAAACCCATGATGGGGAACGTAGTAATTTCAAAAAAAATTCCTACGCACACGCAAGATCATGGTGATGCATAGCAACGAGAGGGGAGAGTGTTGTCCACGTACCCTCGTAGACCGACAGCGGAAGCGTTATCACAATGCGGTTGATGTAGTCGTACGTCTTCACGATCCGACCGATCAAGTACCGAACGCACGGCACCTCCGAGTTCTACACACGTTCACCTCGATTACCTCCCTCGAACTCCGATCCAGCCGAGTGTTGAGGGAGAGTTTCGTCAGCACGATGGCGTGGTAACGATGATGATGTTCCACCGACGCAGGGCTTCGCCTAAGCTCTGCAACGGTATTATCGAGGTGTAATATGGTGGAAGGGGGCACCGCACACGGCTAAGAGATCTCAAGGATCAATTGTTGTGTCTCTGGGGTGCCCCCCTGCCCCCGTATATAAAGGATCAACGGGAAGGCAGCCGGCCAAGGGGAGAGGCGCGCCAAAGGGGGGAGTCCTACTCCCACCGGGAGTAGGACTCCTCCTTTCCTTGTGGGAGTAGGAGAAGGGAAGGGGGAAGGAGAAAGAAGGAAGGGGGCGCCCCCCCTCCCTAGTCCAATTCGGACTAGCCCATTGGGAGGGGTGCGGCCACCCTTTGAGATCTTTCCCTCCTTTCCCGTATGGCCCATTAAGGCCCAATACGAATTCCCGTAACTCTCCGGTACTCCGAAAAATACCCGAATCACTCGGAACCTTTCCGAAGTCCGAATATAGTCGTCCAATATATCGATCTTTACGTCTCGGCCATTTCGAGACTCCTCGTCATGTCCCCGATCTCATCTGGGACTCCGAACTCCTTCGGTACATCAAAACTCAATAAAACTGTCATCGTAAAGTTAAGCGTGCGGACCCTACGGGTTCGAGAACTATGTAGACATGACCGAGACACCTCTCCGGTCAATAACCAATAGCGGGACCTGGATGCCCATATTGGCTCCCACATATTCTACGAAGATCTTTATCGGTCAGACCGCATAACAACATACGTTGTTCCCTTTGTCATCGGTATGTTACTTGCCCGAGATTCGATCGTCGGTATCTCGATACCTAGTTCAATCTCGTTACTGGCAAGTCTCTTTACTCATTCCGTAATACATCATCCCGCAACTAACTCATTAGTCACAATGCTTGCAAGGCTTATAGTGATGTGCATTACCGAGTGGGCCCAGAGATACCTCTCCGACAATCGGAGTGACAAATCCTAATCTCGAAATACGCCAACCCAACAAGTACCTTTGGAGACACCTGTAGAACACCTTTATAATCACCCATTTACGTTGTGACGTTTGGTAGCACACAAAGTGTTCCTCCGATAAACGGGAGTTGCATAATCTCATAGTCATAGGAACATGTATAAGTCATGAACGAAAGCAATAGCAACATACTAAACGATCGGGTGCTAAGCTAACGGAATGGGTCATGTCAATCACGTCATTCTCCTAATGAGGTGATCCCATTAATCAAATGACAACTCATGTATATGGCTAGGAAACATAACCATCTTTGATTAACGAGCTAGTCAAGTAGAGGCATACTAGTGACACTCTGTTTGTGTATGTATTCACACATGTATTATGTTTCCGGTTAATACAATTCTAGCATGAATAATAACCATTTATCATGATATAAGGAAATATATAATACTTTATTATTGCCTCTAGGGCATATTTCCTTCAGTCTCCCACTTGCACTAGAGTCAATAATCTAGTTCACATCGCCATGTGATTTAACATCAATAATTCACATCACCATGTGATTAACACACATAGTTCACATCTCTATGTGACCAACACTCAAAGGGTTTACTAGAGTCAATAATCTAGTTCACATCGCCATGTGATTTAACATCAATAATTCACATCACCATGTGATTAACACCCATAGTTCACATCTCTATGTGACCAACACTCAAAGGGTTTACTATAGTCAATAATCTAGTTCATATCGCTATGTGATTAACACCCAAAGAGTACTAAGGTGTGATCATGTTTTGATTGTGAGATAATTTTAGTCAACGGGTCTGTCACATTCAGATCCGTAAGGATTTTGCAAATTTCTATGTCTACAATGCTCTGTACGGAGCTACTCTAGCTAATTGCTCCCACTTTCAATATGTATCTAGACCGAGACTTTAGAGTCATCTAGATTTAGTGTCAAAACTTGCATCGACGTAACCCTTTACGACGAACCTTTTGTCACTTCCATAATCGAGAAACATTTCCTTATTCCACTAAGGATAATTTTGACCGCTGTCCAGTGATCTACTCCTAGATCACTATTGTACTCCCTTGCCAAAATCAGTGTAGGGTATACAATAGATCTGGTACACAGCATGGCATACTTTATAGAACCTATGGCCAAGGCATAGTGAATGACTTTCATTCTCTTTCTATCTTTTGCCGTGGTCGGGCTTTGAGTCTTTACTCAATTTCACACCTTGTAACACAGGAAAGAACTCTTTCTTTGACTGTTCTATTTTGAACTACTTCAAAATCTTGTTAAGGTATGTACTCATTGAAAAACTTATCAAGCGTCTTCATCTATCTCTATAGATCTTGATGCTCAATATGTAAGCAACTTCACCAAGGTCTTTCTTTGAAAAACTCCTTTCAAACACTCCTTTATGCTTTGCAGAATAATTCTACATTATTTCTGATCAACAATATGTCATTCACATATACTTATCAGAAATGATGTAGTGCTCCCACTCACTTTCTTGTAAATACAGGCTTCATCGCAAGTCTGTATAAAACTATATCCTTTGATCAACTTATCAAAGCGTATATTCCAATTCCGAGATGCTTGCACCAGTCCATAGATGGATCACTGGAGTTTGCATATTTTGTTAGCACCTTTAGGATTGACAAAACCTTCTGGTTGCATCATATACAACTCTTCTTTAATAAATCCATTAAGGAATGCAGTTTTGTTTATCCATTTGCCAGATTTCATAAAATGCGACAATTGCTAACATGATTCGGACAGACTTAAGATTAGATACGAGTGAGAAACTCTCATCGTAGTCAATATCTTGAACTTGTCGAAAACCTTTTTGCGACAATTCTAGCTTTGTAGATAGTAACACTACTATCAGCGTGCGTCTTCCTCTTGAAGATCCATTTAATCTCAATGGCTCGCCGATCATTGGGCAAGTCAATCAAAGTCCATACTTTGTCCTTATACATGGATCTCATCTCAGATCTCATGGCCTCAAGCCATTTCCCGGAATCTGGGCTCATCATCGCTTCCTCATAGTTCGTAGGTTCGTCATGGTCTAGTAACATAACCTTCAGAACAGGATTACCGTACCACTCTGGTGCGGATCTTACTCTGGTTGACCTACGAGGTTCAGTAATAACTTGATCTGAAGTTCCATGATCATCATCATTAACTTCCTCACTAATTGGTGTAGGAGTCACAGGAACAGATTTCTGTGATGAACTACTTTCCAATAAGGGAGCAGGTACAGTTACCTCATCAAGTTCTACTTTCCTCCCACTCACTTCTTTCGAGAGAAACTCCTTCAATAGAAAGGATCCATACTAAGCAACGAATGTCTTGCCTTCGGATCTGTGATAGAAGGTGTACCCAACTGTCTCCTTTGGGTATCCTATGAAGACACATTTCTCCGATTTGGGTTTGAGCTTATCAGGATGAAACTTTTTCACATAAGCATCGCAACCCCAAACTTTAAGAAACGACAACTTTGGTTTCTTGCCAAACCACAGTTCATAAGGCGTCGTCTCAACGGATTTTGATGGTACCATATTTAACGTGAATGTAGCTGTCTCTAATGCATAACCCCAAAACGATAGTGGTAAATTAGTAAGAGACATCATATATCGCACCATATTTAATAAAGTACGGTTACGATGTTCGGACACACCATTACACTGTGGTGTTCCAGGTGGCGTGAGTAGTGAAACTATTTCACATTGTTTCAACTGAAGGCCAAACTCGTAACTCAAATATTTTACCTCTGCAATCATATCGTAGAAACTTTTATTTTCTTGTTACGATGATTCTCCACTTCATTCTGAATTCTTTGAACTTTTCAAATGTTTCAGACTTGTGTTTCATCAAGTAGATATACCCATATCTGCTCAAATCATCTGTGAAGGTCAGAAAATAATGATACCTGCTACGAGCCTCAATATTCATCGGACCACATACATCTGTATGTATCATTTCCAACAAATCTGTCGCTCTCTCCATAGTTCCGGAGAACGGCGTTTCAGTCATCTTGCCCATGAGGCACGGTTCGCAAGCATCAAGTGATTCATAATCAAGTGATTCCAAAATCCCATCAGTATGGAGTTTCTTCATGCGCTTTACACCAATATGACCTAAACAGCAATGCCACAAATAAGTTGCACTATCATTATTAACTTTGCATCTTTTGGCTTCAATATTATGAATATGTGTATCACTATGATCGAGATCCAACAAACCATTTTCGTTGGTGTGTATGACCATAGAAGGTTTTTATTCATGTAAACAGAACAACAATTGTTCTCTAACTTAAATGAATGACCGTATTGCAAAAAACATGATCAAATCATATTCATGCTCAACGTAAACACCAAATAACACTTATTTAGTTTCAACACTAATCCCGAAAGTACACGGAGTGTGCGATGATGATCATATCAATCTTGGAACTACTTCCAACACACATCGTCACCTCGCCTTTTTACTAGTCTCTGTTTATTCTGCAACTCCCGTTTCGAGTTACTACTCTTAGCAACTGAACCAGTATCAAATACCGAGGGGTTGCTATAAACACTAGTAAAGTACACATCAATAACATGTATATCCAATATACCTTTGTTCACTTTGCCATCCTTCTTATCCACCAAATAGTTGGGGTAGTTCTGCTTCCAGTGACCAGTCCCTTTGCAGTAGAAGCACTTAGTCTCAGGCTTAGGACTAGACTTAGGCTTCTTCACTTGAGCGGCAACTTGCTTGCCGTTCTTCTTGAAGTTCCCCTTCTATCCCTTTGCCCTTTTCTTGAAACTAGTGGTCTTGTTAACCATCAACACTTGATGCTCTTTCTTGATTTCTACCTTCGTCGATTTCAGCATCGCGAAGAGCCAGGGAATTACTTTCGTCATCCCTTACATACTATAGTTCATCACGAAGTTCTACTAACTTGGTGATGGTGACTAGAGAATTCTGTCAATCACTATTTTATCTGGAAGATTAACTCCCACTTGATTCAAGCGATTGTAATACCCAGACAATCTGAGCACATGCTCACTAGTTGAGCGATTCTCCTCCATCTTTTAGCTATCGAACTTGTTGGAGACTTCATATCTCTCAACTCGGGTATTTGCTTGAAATATTAACTTCAACTCCTGGAACATATCATATGGTCCATGACGTTCAAAACGTCTTTGAAGTCCCGATTCTAAGCCGTTAAGCATGGTGCACTAAACTATCAAGTAGTCGTCATATTGAGCTAGCCAAACGTTCATAACGTCTGCATCTGCTCCTGCAATAGCTCTGTCACCTAGCGGTGCATCAAGGACATAATTTTTCTGTGCAGCAATGAGGATAATCCTCAGATCACGGATCCAATCCGCATCTTTGCTACTAACATCTTTCAACATAATTTATCTCTAGGAACATATCAAAAATAAACACAGGGAAGCAACAACGCGAGCTATTGATCTATAACATAATTTGCAAAATACTATCAGGACTAAGTTCATGATAAATTTAAGTTCAATTAATCATATTACTTAAGAACTCCCACTTAGATAGACATCCCTCTAATCATCTAAGTGATTACGTGATCCAAATCAACTAAACCATGTCCGATTAACACGTGAGATGGAGTAGTTTCAATGGTGAACATCACTATGTTGATCATATCTACTATATGATTCACGCTCGACCTTTCGGTCTCTGTGTTCCCAGGCCATATCTGTATATGCTAGGCTCGTCAAGTTTAACCTGAGTATTCCGCGTGTGCAACTGTTTTGCACCCGTTGTATTTGAACGTAGAGCCTATCACACCCGATTAACACGTGGTGTCTCAGCACGAAGAACTTTCGCAACGGTGCATACTCAGGGAGAACACTTTTATCTTGAAATTTTAGTGAGAGATCATCTTATAATGCTACCGTCAATCAAAGCAAGATAAGATGCATAAAGGATTAACATCACATGCAATCAATATAAGTGATATGATATGGCCATCATCATCTTGTGCTTGTGATCTCCATCTCCGAAGCACCGTTTTCGTGATCTCCATCTCCGAAGTACCGTGTTCGTGATCTCCATCTCCGAAGCACCGTGTTCGTGATCTCCATCTCCGAAGCACCGTCATGATCACCATCGTTACCGGCGCGACACCTTGATCTCCATCGTAGTATCGTTGTCGTCTCGCCAACTAATTGCTTTTACGACTATCGCTACCGCTTAGTGATAAAGTAAAACTATTAGATGGTGATTGCATCTCATACAATAAAGCGACAACCATATGGCTCCT
Source organism: Triticum aestivum (assembly GCF_018294505.1). NCBI lineage: Eukaryota > Viridiplantae > Streptophyta > Magnoliopsida > Poales > Poaceae > Triticum > Triticum aestivum. The sequence continues at coordinate 75,173,749 of NC_057805.1, forward strand.
GCCAGTTGCCGATAACTCGGTTACAAAACATGATCATCTCATACAACAAATTATATCACATCATGTCTTGACCATATCACATCACAACATGCTCTGCAAAAACAAGTTAGACGTCCTCTACTTTGTTGTTGCAAGTTTTACGTGGCTGCTACGGGCTTAGCAAGAACCGTTCTTACCTACGCATCAAAACCACAACGATAGTTTGTCAAGTTGGTGCCGTTTTAACCTTCGCAAGGACCGGGCGTAGCCACACTCGGTTCAACTAAAGTGAGAGAGACAGACACCCGCCAGTCACCTTTAAGCAACGAGTGCTCCGAACGGTGAAACCAGTCTCGCGTAAGCGTGCGCGTAATGTCGGTCCGGGCCGCTTCATCTCACAATACCGCTGAACCAAAGTATGACATGCTGGTAAGCAGTATGACTTATATCGCCCACAACTCACTTGTGTTCTACTCGTGCATAGCATCAACGCATAAAACCAGGCTCGGATGCCACTGATGGGGAACGTAGTAATTTCAAAAAAAAATCCTACGCACACGCAAGATCATGGTGATGCATAGCAACGAGAGGGGAGAGTGTTGTCCACGTACCCTCGTAGACCGACACCGGAAGCGTTATCACAACGCGGTTGATGTAGTCGTACGTCTTCACATGGCACCTCCGATTTCTACACACGTTCAGCTCAATGACATCCCTCGAACTCCGATCCAGCCGAGTGTTGAGGGAGAGTTTCGTCAGCACGACGGCGTGGTGACGATGATGATGTTCCACCGACGCAGGGCTTCGCCTAAGCTCCGCAACGGTATTATCGAGGTGTAATATGGTGGAAGGGGGCACCGCACACGGCTAAGAGATCTCAAGGATCAATTGTTGTGTCTCTGGGGTGCCCCCCTGCCCTCGTATATAAAGGAGCAAGGGGGAGGCAGCCGGCCAAGGGGAGAGGCGCGCCAAAGGGGGGAGTCCTTTCCCACCGGGAGTAGGACTCCTCCTTTCCTTGTGGGAGTAGGAGAAGGGAAGGGGTAAGGAGAAAGAAGGAAGGGGGTGCCCCCCTCCCTAGTCCAATTCGGACTAGCCCATGGGGAGGGGTGCGGCCACCCTTTGAGGTCTTTCCCTCCTTTCCCGTATGGCCCATTAAGGCCCAATACGAATTCCCGTAACTCTCCGGTACTCCGAAAAATACCCGAATCACTCGGAACCTTTCCGAAGTCCGAATATAGTCGTCCAATATATCGATCTTTACATCTCGGCCATTTCGAGACTCCTCGTCATGTCCCCGATCTCATCCGGGACTCCGAACTCCTTCGGTACATCAAAACTCAATAAAACTGTCATCGTAACGTTATGCGTGCGGACCCTACGGGTTCGAGAACTATGTAGACATGACCGAGACACCTCTCCGGTCAATAACCAATAGCGGGACCTGGATGCCCATATTGGCTCCCACATATTCTACGAAGATCTTTATCGGTCAGACCGCATAACAACATACGTTGTTCCCTTTGTCATCGGTATGTTACTTGCCCGAGATTCGAACGTCGGTATCTCGATACCTAGTTCAATCTCATTACTGGCAAGTCTCTTTACTCGTTCCGTAATACATCATCCCGCAACTAACTCATTAGTCACAATGCTTGCAAGGCTTATAGTGATGTGCATTACCGAGTGGGCCCAGAGATACCTCTCCGACAATCGGAGTGACAAATCCTAATCTCGAAATACGCCAACCAACAAGTACCTTTGGAGACACCTGTAGAGCACCTTTATAATCACCCATTTACGTTGTGATGTTTGGTAGCACACAAAGTGTTCCTCCGATAAACAGGAGTTGCATAATCTCATAGTCATAGGAACATGTATAAGTCATGAACGAAAGCAATAGCAACATACTAAACGATCGGGTGCTAAGCTAACGGAATGGGTCATGTCAATCACGTCATTCTCCTAATGAGGTGATCCCGTTAATCAAATGACAACTGATGTCTATGACTAGGAAACATAACCATATTTTATTAACGAGCTAGTCAAGTAGAGGCATACTAGTGACACTCTGTTTGTGTATGTATTCACACATGTATTATGTTTCCGGTTAATACAATTCTAGCATGAATAATAACCATTTATCATGATATAAGGAAATATATAATACTTTATTATTGCCTCTAGGGCATATTTCCTTCAACCCACGGTTCAATATTGAAGTGTTCCTGAAGAGGATGAAGGACGGACGGTCAATCATCCACAGGCACTAGCCTGAAGTTGCAAAGACCTTCAACATGAATGAAGGCTCAATATTCGCCTTCCGCTTCAGCAGTTTTCCAGATGAGATGCATCTGTCTATATACCATCTATGATGCTAATTTCGAAAGGTTCTACATGTTGCATGTGAAACTTGGTGCTGGTGGAGTTGTGTAATGGGGTAGCTGAGTGCTGAAGCTATATCATGTTGTACTCTGATGTATTTCAATTATGAAATTCTGCTTCCTTAATATGGAAATGAAATATATTATGTGCTTAATATGAATGTCAAGTAGATTAATAAATGGATTATTAATACTAGCCAATTAGCCTGCTAATTGGGTTTTGCTATTGCAAATGGTTATTGAAAAAATACCGTGGGCGATGACCTCAGGCAATGCACACAGTTTCTAGGAATAAACCGTGTTGGATCAATGAACAATCACCACTATAAAAAAAAGACACATCCGTGACATTTTGGGCCGAACGAATTTTTTTTCTGTCATACATATGACACTTCTATGACGATAATTGTGACAAAACCCGGTATCATCATAGATGTGGTGGGCTCCTACTTCTATGACAGAAAATGGGCTTTTCGTCCTGGGCGGGCCGGAGACGCAGCTGCATGACATTCTTTGGGCCGTCCATGATGGAAAAAACCATGGTAGAAGCGAGGGCGAGGAAAATTTCGGGGAGTTCCCGGTTACGGTGGGAGGTCGGGGGCCGAGCGATGCGCGTTTCTCTCGTACACGTACGCGCGTGTGTGCGAGGCGTTGGCTCTAACTGAACCCGAGCGAGGCGTTCGGCTCTAACTGAACCTGTTGAGGATATAGACCTGGGGGTCACCCGCCAGGAGGGCCGGATTACTCCAAGGATCATTATCCGAAGCCCGGAGCTAAGTTTCAGGATAATGGGCCAGAGATGGGCTGAGACCCGGATATGGCTTAAAGCCCGTAGTTACAATCATTGTTATAGTAGACTTGTAGTGTAAGGCAAGTATTGTTTTAGAGTCCGAGCCGGACACTCTTATGAGCCGGCCGAGACTCTAAGGGCTGCTGGGCGTCAGCCTCCCTATATAAAGGGACGACCCGGCAGCGGTTTGGGGGCGACAACAATCTTTCCGAGAGCCGGGATAGCTGTTTAGCTCCCTGGCGATCATAACCCTAATCAATAACACCTCGAACTGGACGTAGGCTTTTACCTTCACCGTAAGGGGCCGAACCAGTATAAACCCTCGTGTTCCCTGTCCCGCATAACCCCTTCAAGCTTCCTAGTTGCGATGGCTCCACGACTAAGTCCTAGCCCAAGGACATCTGCCGTGACAATTCCACGACAGCTGGCGCCCACTGTGGGGCCAGCGCACGGTGGATTTGAGTTCTTGAAGGGCAGCTTCGAAGGGCTCAAGGGATACGCTGTGGGCCGGATGACCAAGAGTCGTCGCGATAGGCTCTACATCGACGACGCGGACTGGGGCCCCGACGCCGGCTCAGTGGAGTACGGGTACCGGGTCCCCTTCGGCGGAATTCATGTCTTCATTGGCAAGGCTGGTGAGCCGGGCCCCGAGCCGGGTCTCTGCGCTGATCTCATCGAAACGGCTCAGCGTGCACGACCCGCCCGGGCCCGGCCTGCCTTAAAACGCGCTTTTGTGGGATGCATCCATGGAGGGCCCTCCGATCCATCTAGGTCTGGGGATGAGGCGGCCGCCGGCTCTGACGGCGAGTCGGCCGCTGATGAGTCAAACTCGTTGTACCAACTTCAAGATGGCAGGCTCATGAGTTATTCCGATGGCAACAGTATTCCGGACCTTTTTAAGCCGCCAAGTCAGGTCGGAGTTTTTATGGCTGGTGCGCAGCCTGTTCAGAACCCCGCTACCGGATCAGAAACCCCGGAGCCTTCCCCGGCTCAGGTGCTGATGGATCTCACAGATAAGATGACGGCCCTGTTAACTGCCACGGTTGACCCGGCAGATCAAGCCCAGCATGACGCGGAGGTGGCACAGTTAAAGTTGGATATGATGAAAGCAAAAGAGGATCTTGCAGTAGAAGGGATCAGGCTGGCGGCGGAGCGGGCGGCTCTCGACGCCCGGACTCAGTTGATTCAGGCGCAGTCCTTCCAACTCACGATGGATCAGAACGCGGCCAACGAGGTCATGAGGAGGAGGCATCAGAAGGCCCAGTCTCGACTCCCGCCGGTTTACGATCCGCGCAATCTATTCAACACGCCGGGTGCGGGATCCAGTAACCCACCAGGGGTCATTGCGCCCGGGTCGGGACCCCTTATTCAGCCACTAGTAATGGGGCCTCCCCAGGCGCCCCCTGCCCCGCCTCAGTATGTGCCAATACCCCCGGGTCATTACGACAACCCGCTGGAGAACATGGTAGCTGCGGCAGCACGACTGGCGGCTCTTCCCGTTGACGGCAATTCTCCGGCAGCCGTGGAAACCCGCCGGGTCAGGGAACTCCTGCAGACGGCCCTAGCGCAGCAAGAGGCGTACTCCTACAGCCGGGACAGGATCCACTCAACTCCTCGCCCAGGCCAGAGCCCGAGTTACAGCCGGCACATGGTCTCGGCGACCGGCTCAAGTAATGTCCAACGCCATGGCCCGGCTCATGTTGGAACCTTCTACGCCGCAGACCAAGCACGGCAAGAGGCGGAGCAGGTGCCGCAATTGACGGCTTATCAGACCCCCCCGGCTTATCCCACGGCATCCGTTGATGTGGGTATTTCTACCAGGACCGGGGGTGTCCCTTGTTTGGTGCCGGCCATCCGTAATGAACGTCTACCTAAGGATTTCAAGGGCCCTAGGAAGGTGCCTAACTATACAGCTGACTTACAGCCTGCGGCCTGGATTGAGAGTTATGAGATGGCTATGGAACTGCTAGAGGTCAGCGAGGCGGCCATGGCCAAATATTTCACCATGATGTTAGATGGAACTGCCCGCACGTGGTTAAAAGGGCTGCCACCGAACTCCATTGGGTCTTGGACTGAGCTGAAGGCCCGGTTCATTCAAAACTTCAAGGATACCTGTAGGCAGTCTATGTCAATTGTGGATTTGACTAACTGTAAGCAGCAGGAGGGTGAGTCCACGACCCATTGGGTTCGCCGGGTCAAGGAGATCATACATTCATCAGATAAGATGGACGCCAGCTCTGCAGTCTTGATGTTAGAACAGAACTGTCGTTTTGTGCCCCTAAAGATGAAGCTTGGGCGGCTTAAACGTGACTGCACGGATATGGGTACACTAATGGCGGCTCTTGTCAAATACGCTGATTCCGATGGTACCAAGGATCCCCCTTCAGATGATGAAAGGACAGGGAAGGGAAAGAAGAACGGCAATGGCAAGGGCCCTCAGTTTAACCCGGGGAATCAAGGAGGAGGCAAGCGCAAGGCCGATGGCAGCCTGGAGTTCGTAGCCAACACCCAAGGCAACAACCAGTGACGCAAGGGGAGGCCCCCTCCCCGAGGCGGCGGGTCAGGACCTTCTCTGGAGCAGCTGTTGAATGAACCTTGTCCGAGGCACGGCTCTAGAGAGAAGCCAGCGACTCATCTGTGGAAGGATTGTGCTATCATGAAGGCCTTTAAAAACTACAATGGCCCGGGCGGCGGCCCAGGCGCAGGCGGCTTTCATGGCCCGGGTGGCGGGTCAAATTCCGGTCCTCAGAACGGTCAAGGGGGCTTCAATCAACAGTCTGGTCAGGGTCATCAACAGCAACAGGGGGGCTATCAGACCAAGCCGAAGCAACTTAGCGGTGGACAGTATCACGTGTTCACCACTAGTTTGTGCAAACGAGACGAGAAGCTTCACAAGAGGGATGTTAATGCTGTTGAGCCGGCGGTTCCACGCTACTTACGGTGGTCGGAGCAGCCCATAGTGTGGAGTAGGGAGCATCACCCTCCCCGGGTGGATAACCCGGGCCACCTGGCCTTAGTAGTGGCTCCTCAGGTGGGAGGTTATAAGTTCACAAAGGTACTCATGGATGGAGGCAGCAGCATCAACATCCTCTATTATGAGACTTTCCGTCGTATGGGGCTAGTTGATAAGAACCTCAGCCAGTCAAATACTATCTTCCATGGTGTGGTACCCGGTAAGTCGGCTTATCCAGTCGGCAAGATCGAATTGGAAGTGGCTTTTGGTGATGAAAACAACTACAGGGTGGAGAAGTTGACCTTTGAGGTGGTCAAGATAAGAAGTCCATACCATGCTATATTCGGCCGGCCGGCTTACGCCAAGTTCATGGCACGGCCGTGTTATGTGTACTTACAGCTCAAGATGCCGGGTCACAATGGGACCATTACAGTTCACGGCAGCCGGAAAGTGGCTCTGGAGTGTGAGGAAGGTGACGCGGCTTATGCAGAGTCTGTTTGTGCCACAGAAGAGTTGAAATTTTATAAAGACAATGTTGACCCAACAGATATGACCTCTCTGAAAAAGCCAACCACGGAGAATGAACCAGCAATGAAGTTTAAATCAGCCGATGAGACTAAACTTGTTGATTTCGTTCCAGGTGACTCGTCTCAGCAGTTCAGCATCAGTGCAAATCTGGACCCGAAATAGGAAGGCGCGCTCATCGAGTTCATCCGTGAGAATAGGGACATCTTTGCATGGAAACCTTCTGACATGCCAGGTGTACCTAGAGAACTCGCTGAGCACACTCTCAATGTAGATCCAAAATTTAAGCCGGTCAGACAGTTCCTTCGACGGTTTAACGAAGAGAGGCGAAAGGCTATTGGTGAAGAAGTGGCCCGGCTTTTGGCGGCCGGGTTCATTGTTGAGGTTTTTCACCCAGAGTGGTTGGCTAACCCGGTGCTCGTACTTAAAAAGAACGGCACCTGGCGGATGTGTGTGGACTACACGGACTTGAACAAGGCGTGTCCGGCTGATCCTTTTGCTCTCCCCCGTATCGATCAAATCATTGACGCCACGGCAGGTTGTGCACGCTTAAGTTTCTTGGATGCTTATTCCGGGTATCATCAGATTAAGATGGCAGTTAAGGACCAGGAGAAGACGGCGTTCATCACTCCCTTTGGAGCCTTCTGCTATGTGTCTATGCCCTTTGGACTCAAGTGTGCACAGGCGACTTACCAGCGTTGTGTGCAGAATTGCCTTCATAAGCAGATCGGGCGCAATGTTCACGCTTACGTGGACGACATTGTGGTTAAATCCATCAAGGAGGAAACCCTGATAGATGACTTAAGGGAAACCTTCGACAATCTCCGGGTCTATAACATGATGCTTAACCCGGCCAAATGTGTTTTTGGTGTTCCTGCAGGCAAACTATTGGGCTTCTTGGTTTCTGACAGGGGCATTGAGGCTAACCCAGAGAAGATCAAAGCTATCACTTCTCTAGCTAAGCCGGCATGTATAAATGACGTTCAGCGTTTGGCGGGTCGCATCGCTGCGTTAAGCCGGTTTATAAGCCGTTTGGGTGAGAAGGCTATGCCCTTATATCAATTGATGAAGAAAACTGATAACTTTGTCTGGAATGATGCAGCTAATACCGCCTTCGAGGATTTGAAAAAGCAACTGGCAGAGCCCCCCGTCCTTGCTGCTTCGGTTGATAAGGAGCCCTTGCTACTATATGTAGCGGCAAACGCACGAGCCGTCAGCGTGGTTATTGTGGTGGAGCGCAAGGAGGTGGGTAAGGAGCATCCGGTTCAGCGGCCGGTTTATTATGTCAGTGAGGTGCTCATTGAGTCCAAGCAGCTGTATCCGCATTGGCAGAAGCTCGTCTACGGGGTGTTTATGGCGAGCCGGAAGCTTAAGCATTACTTTCAAGGTCATCCCATCACTGTGGTCAGTTCCGCCCCTCTCGGTGATATTATCCAGAATAGAGAGGCTACAGGGAGAATTGCTAAGTGGGCTATAGAACTTGGACCTCATGGCCTCAAATATGTGCCACGCACTGCTGTTAAGTCTCAGGCCTTGATAGATTTCATCAATGATTGGACAGATTCACAAGTACCCGAGCAAAAGCCGGATAACACTTATTGGACTATTCACTTTGATGGGTCCAGGCAGCTGGAGGGCTCGGGGGCTGGTGTGGTCTTGGCTTCCCCTAAAGGTGACAAGTTCCATTATGTGCTACGGTTGATGTTTCCTTGCACTAATAATGCGGCTGAGTATGAGGCTTTGCTCCACGGTCTTCGGGTGGCTAAGGAGATGAGCTTAAGCCGGCTGAGGTGTTTTGGTGACTCAGACTTGGTGGCTCAACAAGTATCAGGCACCTGGGATTCTAAGGATCCTCTAATGGCGGCTTATCGCCGCGAGGTTGATGCCATTGCCGGGCACTTTCAGGGATATCAAGTGGAGCACATTGACCGCAGGAAGAATGAGGCGGCTGATGCTTTAAGCCGGCTCGGCTCTCAGCGAAAGCCGGTGCCGCCTAACACTTTCCTGGATGTCCTATATAACCCTTCGGTTAAGTTGCCTACAGAGGAGGACTTGGCTATCCCTGACCCGGAGGCACGACTGGTGGCGGCTCTTCATATCATACCAGACTGGACAATGCCATATCTGGCTTATATAACCCGGGGAGAGTTGCCTGAGGATGAAATTCTGGCCAGGCAAATAACCCGGCGGGCTAAGTCAATGATTGTTATCGATGGTGAGTTGCATCATCGCAGTGTTTCAGGGGCATTCCAGCGTTGTATCTCCCCTGAGGAAGGTCAAGAGATCTTGCGCGAGATCCATGAAGGGGATTGTGGCCATCATGCCGGTTCAAAATCTCTTGTGGCCAAGGCTTTCCGTCATGGTTTTTATTGGCTGACGGCTCACGCTGATGCAGAGGACTTGGTCAGTAAATGTGATGGCTGCCAAAGGTTCTCCCGACGGGCTCATGTGCCGGCTCAGGAATTGAGGATGATCCCGATCACTTGGCCCTTTGCGGTCTGGGGGCTTGATATGGTCGGGCCTTTTAAACGGTCCAAGGATAAGAAGACCCACCTCTTGGTGGCAGTGGACAAATTCACGAAGTGGGTAGAAGCTGAGCCAGTTAGCAAGTGTGATGCAGCCACGGCGGTTCAATTTATGAAAAAGGTGATCTTCCGCTTCGGCTTTCCACACAGCATCATAACAGACAATGGCACTAATCTGTCCAAAGGCGCTATGGAGGAGTTTTGTCAAAGAGAGCATATCCGGCTTGATGTCTCTTCAGTGGCACACCCCCAATCCAATGGTCAAGCTGAGAGAGCTAACCAGGAGATTCTGAAGGGCATTAAACCCCGGCTCTTGGTCCCTTTGCAACGGACGCCAGGTTGTTGGGTGGAGGAGTTGCCCTCCGTTTTATGGAGCATCAACACTACTCCTAACAGGTCTACAGGCTTCACGCCTTTCTTCATGGTTTATGGAGCAGAAGCAGTTCTCCCCAGCGACATCCGTCATGATTCACCTCGTGTGGCGGCTTATGTTGAGACGGACAATGAACAGGCGCGCCAAGATGCTCTAGACTTGCTGGACGAACAGCGTGATGTGGCAGCCGCCCGTTCAGCGATTTACCAACAAGACCTGCGCCGTTATCATAGCCGCCGGGTCAAATCCCGGGTCTTCCAGGAGGGCGACCTGGTGCTCCGGCTCATCCCGGATCAAACAGATGCACACAAGTTATCCCCACCTTGGGAAGGGCCTTTTGTGGTCAGTAAGAACTTGCACAACGGGTCATATTACCTCATTGATATCCGGGAGCAGAAGGACTCGCGTAAATCTGAGGAGGAGACCCGTCGGCCGTGGAACATAGCTCAGCTTCGGCCTTACTACACTTGAGCTTCCGACTCTTGTGATGTACATATTTATCTCAGCCATGTATATATTATGATAAAGCAATAAAGCAGGACCTCTGTCCTTTGCTCTCTTCCAAAAATGTGTGTTGTTACATGCTGACTTACAGAAGATCCGGCTTATAATCATCTTCGAATCTAGCTGTAAGCGGTAAAGTCGCTTGGGGGCTTCCTGTTCACACATGGGTCGTATTCGAACCAAAGAGAACATAGCTGTCGATACCCATTTGATTGGCAAAGTGCCGAGCTCATTGGGAAGTTGCCTCTGGTCATATTTGAATCATAGTGTAACCCCTCTGAGAACCGACGTGGATCGTATTCGAATCAGCGTCGTTAAACAAATTTTCAGAATCACTTGGGGGCTTCCTGTTCAAACATGGGTCGTATTCGAACCAAAGAGAACATAGCTGTCGATACCCTCTTGATTGGCATCGCCAAACCCACTGGGGGCTATATGATCGTATCCGAATCTTAGCTTAACCCCTTTGGACCGAGTTTCTGGTCGTATTTGAACCGGAAGCCCTTAAGTTTTTATATTTCACCACAACTTGCCTTGATCATGTCAAAGTATGTACTGCCGGGTTTCACTTGCCGGCTTAATTTTGGTTTATCTTGTTAGTTGAGCATCATGGATGTCATCAAGACAAATAAATTCGAGTTAACGTACCAACCGTGCTACCCGGGTTATTTAACCCGGAAGCATGCTTACAGGCTGTTAAGTGCGTCATCACAGCTATGTTCGAGTATAGTTAAGGACCAATCTTTTTTGGTTCGTATCCCGGGTTATCCATCTCAAACAGCTGATTCTCAGGGCGGTAAGCCGCCTTGCGACTTGTAATTTGCCTTTCTATGCAGATATTTGAAGGCACTTTTTAAGGTTGAGAAGGACAAAGGGATAATTACGACCCGGAGGAGCATCAAAAGAATGACTTCAAAGGGTTTCAGCATTCATTACGTGCACGATGGCACGGCAGAGATAAATTGTTGCACCTACTCTATTACAAAAGTCTTTCACAGTTTCAAGGATGGGGCGTTGTTTGGTGAGCCGCTAGCCGGTTTATGACGCCTGCTGAGTTGAAGTCCCCGGCTCATCTTCTGCTTCGGCTGATCCCAAGGCTTCGAAGGTCGACGACTTCCAGTTGATGCCGCTGAGAGCTTCGAACTGAGCTTCTTCGTCAATTAACCCGGCCGGGTTAATCTCCGGGGCGAAGGTGTGCTGGCGAGCCGGGGGAATCAGATTGATAGCTTCATAGCGAGGGGTTGGAATCCTCTGATTCTCCGCGTTGTATCCCGGCTGATACTTGGTTAAATCGGTGTCGTTCCCGATGATGGTGGCCACCGGGCGCACAGCCTTCACACAAGCCGCGAAGTCCTTCTGGTCGAACGCTGAGCCGTCTTCTTTCAGGCTGGGGTAACCCAGGGCGATATCTGCCGGGTCTAGCTCCGGCAAGAAGGCTTTGGCCCGGCTCAGTGCGGCGATTGCTCCGGATCTCGCGGATGCTCGTCGTAGCTCCTGAATCCGCTGCGGCAGAACTGCGAGCCGGCGCAGGACTTCGGCCAGATGAGTCGGCACTTCGTTTGACAGGGCCACCACAGCTAAGGCCCGCTGTGACCCGGTGTAGAGCTGTTCCACCAGGGTGTACACGGCCTTTAACTTGGTGACCACGCTCTGGTTCAAGTTGGTGCTTCTGGAACCTGTTTAACAACATCAAATGACCCGGTGATAAGGATGAGTTAAGAGATGTAAACATTCCAACTTGAATGAAAGCCGGTGAGGCAACTTACCGAAGATGGCAGCTACCATTTGGGACACTTGGCGCTTTAGAGCGGAGAGCTCAGCGGTCTTCTCAGTGAGGGCCTTCTCCGCCTGTTCTGCCCGGGTCACCAGTGCAGCTTTCTCCTCAGCCCAGGCCTTCCGCCCAGCGTCGAATTCAGTCTTCAATTTCTCCTGAGCGGCGATGCTGGAGACAAACTTGGCATTTGCCTTCCGGGTCTCCATCTCTTGTGCCTTCAGCCGGCTCTTGAGATCCGCCAGGTCCGACTCTAATTTCTTGCCAACAGCCTGCATATATTTCCGGGTTATTAACAGTCATTCTATAAAGTCCCAAGCGCTTTCCAAGCAAAGACACTTGGCACTTGGGGGCTAATGCATATTGAACGTATCTATCTATGTACGGCCGGCTCAGTTCAGTAAGCCGGAATCTAAAGTCTACAACATATTCAAGTATAAGTCCTAGACTTGGGGGCTAGAATGGCAAGGATCACTATGCGGAAAGTAAGAGAACAACAGAAGGTTACCTCAGATTTTTGTTGGATCTGGTTGACCATGGCGATCTCGGCGTCCCGGCTCTTGTGAACCTGGCTGATGTAGCCTGAGACGAGTTCTCCAATACTTAAGTCGGTGTAGCTGGAGAGATCCAGATTCACCCGGTGGGGTTGCAGCAACTCCCCCCTCGCGGAGCATTTGGCCAGCGCGGTCGGCCTCCCCGGCTCAACAAACTCCGTCCGGGTAATTACCACGTCCGGGTCGTTAGCTGGTGGGGCTGAGCCGGAGGCCTCCGGGTTAGCTAACGCTTCGGTCGTTGTCTTGGTGGTCGGGGCAGGGGCTTCAGGCGCCGTATCCATGGGAATGGTGGCTTCAGGGGCGGAGGCGACTGGCGGCTCTTGAGCCGTCGTCTCCGGCTCAGGCAAGTCGGGCACTCCGGCTGACCTGGTTTTCTTTACTCTTTTGGTGAGCTTTGCCTGGGCACTGAAAAGGCAGAAGTGTTAGGCATACAAAGGGTAAGTACAGACAGATAATGTAAGGAGATTGTTATTACCCGGGGGCAGTCTTGAAGGCCGGCAGACTTGACTGCATGGAGTCACCCGAGGAGGGGGAGGTCTCCTGGTAATTGGAGTCAGAAGAGTTGAGTGGCTGACGGATGACACCCGCCAACGGATGAAAAGGGTACAGGTGAGAAAAAACCTCAGTGCGGCGTTTCCTCATTGCGTCGGGTAACCCAGTGGAGAGGTCGGTGTCCTTGCGGGCCCGGGTGTGACGCCGGCTCTCGTGAACTTGCTGCTTCAAAAGAAATTGAGGGTCTCGGTGAGCTAATCGATGGGAAAAGCTTACTTTCCGGGTTACCCTTCGGACTTTCAGCTGTGGTAAAGGCTCCGAGCCGGAGGAAAGTGATGTTACCTCTTCGACCACCGGGTTACTGGCGTCGGTGTCATCCTGTCAATAAGCAAGTGTTGATAAGGCGGACAGCATCAGACAACATATACTGCAAGAATTTGAAAGATTTAAGGGTTACCTCTGACTCGGAGCTATCGCTTAATTGCAGCAGCTCCGAAGCAGTGGGTCTGTTTCCCTTTTTGCGAGGGGCGGCTCTCTTGGCGGCTTTCTTCGCCTTCCTGGCCTTCTTGGCCGCCTCGTGGTCATACTTGACCCGCCAGAATTTATCATCAGCCTGAGAAATACAGTAATGAGTTCTTAGTAAGATGACAGGTAAAACAAAATGGAAAGGTTAAAGTCAGCGGCTTACCGCTGGGGCTGGATTGGTCTTGCAGAACGGGGCTAGCCCGGTTCTTCCACAGTCTGCCAGGCTCTCGTTTAAAAGAGCCTTGGTCTCTTCTTCAGCAACGTCTTCTGGAAGATCATTGCGACTGTGCCTCTGCGGGTCATCCTTTCGCCCGGCGTACTCACACATTAAGCTGGGGCGGCGGCTCAATGGGATCACCCGCCATGAGATCCAGACCCGGACCAGGTCAATTCCGTTCAGACCATTGCCTAGCAGGGCTTTGATCTTGTTGATCGTTGGAAGCAGAGGCTGGCGTTCTGCGGCAGTCAGCTTGTCGGATAATGGATGAGTTGGCTCCAGGCGCGTTGGGCGAAAGACGGGCAGCGGGCTCTCATCAGCCGGGGACGTGTCTTGGCAGTAGAACCAAGTCATGTTCCAGTCCTTGGGGTGACTTGGCGGTTCTGCGTTAGGGAACAGACAATCCCTGCGCCGTTGGATGGAGATGCCGCCTAACTCTAGACTTGGACCGTTTGCGCACTCGGTTTGGCGGTTCAAATAGAACAGCTCTCTGAAGAGCAGCAGACTCGGCTCTTCTCCAAGATATACTTCACAAAAAACTTGGAAGTTGCAGATGTTGGATATGGAATTGGGTCCTATATCCTGAGGCCGAAGATCAAAGGAGTTGAGCACGTCCCGGAAGAATTTTGAGCCGGGCGGTGCGAAGCCCCGGCTCATATGGTCGGCAAAGATCACTACCTCCCCGTCTCTCGGCTGTGGCCTTTCTTCGGACGGGTCAGGGGCACGGTAGGACATCACTTCCTTTTTAGGCAGATATCCGGACATAACGAAGTTGGCCAGGGTCTCTTCGGTGACGCAGGGTTTCATCCAGTTGCAAGTGATGGGAGCCTTGGGAGGCATGGTGACGGTTGGTGGTCTACGAGGAAGAGAAAAGTGTCCGGGTTAATTATAAGCCGGAGTTTATCATTCAAGTTACAATGACGGCTTATGAAGGGGACTAATGGTATGTATTGATACGGTGGGTTATCTAAGCCGTCGGGGCTTTCAGGATAAGTTGGTCGTCTACGGCTTACTGCGGTTAAGTCGGAAGATACTACAGAGCATGATTCTCTTTAAACCGGAAAGTTCTACGGCGCGTGTTTTCTCTAAGTCGGAAATATAAGCCGCCAAGATTCAAGGACTGCAGTTTTTACTAAGTGTGGTAAACAGATTTCACATATTACAGTAACTTTTTTGGATCAAAGTAGTCGGAGCAGAGAAAGTTTTCTAGACCTAAAAAACAGAAGCAGGGGAGGTTCTTGAGATGGGACCCAGTCCTTATGCAGTAAAAAGAGGTGTTCTTGCAGAAGAAATGAACCTCAGATATCTACCGCGGTGGTTCTACACAAGCCTAAGGATCAATGGGGGCAGTGGCTACAGGGGTTACCGAAACTTGCGGTAACGGTGATGAACATGAAGAACACAGATGAACTCTGTCCTAGATCTATGCTAGTAAGGCAGAGGGGACTCACCGGAGCTGGAGAAGAGCGGAGGTCGCCGACGTTATCTGATCCGAGTCAGGTTGATGCAGCGGCCGGGTTGAGGAAGACCAGGGGTGCGACGGCGGCGGCGGCGGCAGAAGCTCGGGCAGAGGAACGGCAGTGCGAGGAAGAAGAAGGAGAGTGTGAAGAAGAGAGTGCCGGGCCGGCCTATTTATAAGGCCAAGTCATAAGTGGGCGCGGGATTTGAGGAGGCCACGGCGTGGTTATCTCCCCCTCACGGCGCCTCGATTCTCGGAAGGACAGTAAAAGCAAAGATCCGTTGCGGATCTGGCGGAGTAAAAAACGGACTTAATGGAGGATGACGTCACGGCGGATTACCCGGAGTCCAGAGGATGACGTCACTCTGGGTTATGACCTTTACATGAATGATAAGCCGGAGATTTTTTCTGACTGCGGAGCTGAAGATTGACACGAGCCGGCTCAAGTCAATCTGGGGCCTAATGTTGAGGATATAGACCTGGGGGTCACCCGCCAGGAGGGCCGGGTTACTCCAAGGATCATTATCCGAAGCCCGGAGCTAAGTTTCAGGATAATGGGCCAGAGATGGGCTGAGACCCGGATATGGCTTAAAGCCCGTAGTTACAATCATTGTTATAGTAGACTTGTAGTGTAAGGCAAGTATTGTTTTAGAGTCCGAGCCGGACACTCTTATGAGCCGGCCGGGACTCTAAGGGCTGTTGGGCGTCAGCCTCCCTATATAAAGGGACGACCCGGCAGTGGTTTGGGGGCGACAACAATCTTTCCGAGAACCGGGATAGCTGTTTAGCTCCCTGGCGATCATAACCCTAATCAATAACACCTCGAACTGGACGTAGGCTTTTACCTTCACCGTAAGGGGCCGAACCAGTATAAACCCTCGTGTTCCCTGTCCCGCATAACCCCTTCAAGCTTCCTAGTTGCGATGGCTCCACGACTAAGTCCTAGCCCAAGGACATCTGCCGTGACAATTCCACGACAGAACCCGAGCGATTGCACTACAGGCTACGTGTTACTGAACCCGAGCAATCAATCGATGGCTGTTAACTGAAGCCGATCGAGCGATTCCTTCGCTACTGCTGCTAACTGAAGCCGGTCGATGCTGCCTCTGGGATGAACAGTGAGTGTTGCGGGGGGGTTTGGATGAACAGTGAGTGGTGGCGTTGCCTCTGGATGAACAGGACCCCGTGGTGTGCTGTAGGGCTGGACGAACAGTAGACGGTGGAGGGGTGCCCGTGGAGGGGTGGTTGAACAGGACCCCGTGGTGTGGAGGGCTGGATGAACAGTAGAAGGTGGAGGGTGCTCATGGAGAGGTGGTTGAACAGGACCCCG